>NW_007757017.1:5871-6970 GCF_000696425.1 Galeopterus variegatus | reverse complement strand
GGGGTGACTCACAGAGCTCGCAGTGTTGGGCCGGTCCGGCGCATTCCACTCCGTTTCTGTGCCGTCTCTGCTGGCTTACGTGGCCTTTGTTGTCTGGGCTGCTCGCTCATACCCGCAGCAGGGCTTGGGCGCTCTCAGAAGTCTTCTTTTGTGTTGGCCCTAAAACCTCGAACCTGTTGTTGCTTGTATGTCATTGTAGGATCGTTGTTGAAAGAATTATTCATTTTTTGTTGCTCTTGGAAATGCAAATAGTACTCTGGTATCACAGCGCACACTTCTCAGGATCGCGCTGTCTCCTGGCACGGCTGCTCCAGACCCGTCGCCATCTTCCTATCTACTTTAAAGGATTTTAAATATTGTCTTCTTTTTTGCCTCTCCTACCATATCTACTGTGTTTCATCCCTCTCTGACTGCTCCTTCTGTCTTTTCTGTGGCTACTATTCCCCTGAACACATACTTGGAAAGACAACATGGCACAAAAGCAGTCATTGCCTCTGCTTGCAAGATGGGATAAAGTCAATAACCTTTAGCATAGTGTATAAAATACTTCCTTACCTTGACCTATATCCTGCATATTTGCATGTCTCACATAATAGCACTGTGTTCTATTGTTATAAACAAAATTTTTTAAAAGGAATGTGAAAAAAAAATCCTTAATTAATGTTCATTTCTTGTACCTTAATGTTTATTTCTTTTATGTTTATTTCTTTTAGCTTGGATTTTTTCTCCATCCATCTTTTAATCTTAGCCCAATATGTTTATTATCTACTTAACTCTTTGACTATTAACCTTTCATAAAAAATATGTTACCCAGTAGATCCCACTGTCCCGACCCACGGGATATTCAACGCAGACCCTGGAGGGGGGAGTGGGAATGGGATGGAACAAGAGACGCGAGAAATTGAGACAAGACAGTATTCTGATCAACTCTCGTTCATTAGCCAGAAGGTCACAGTTTATATAGACAGCAGGAGGGAATCAGCAGATAATTAAGTATGCAGATGGTTCACTGAGAAAACCACAGGGTGGGTTGTTCCCGTAAATGGAAAATTCCCGTTATCTATGGCAAGTTGCAAAGTTACCTACACCCATAGTGCAC
>NW_007757017.1:4174-5021 GCF_000696425.1 Galeopterus variegatus | reverse complement strand
TTTTCACAGTCAAATTTCTTTCTTTCTTTCTTTCTTTCTTTTTTTTTATGTGACTGGTAAGGGGATCGCAACCCTTGGCTTGGTGTTGCCTGCACCACGCTCAGCCACTGAGCGCATCGGCCATCCCTATATAGTATCCGAACCCATGGCGGGAGCACTGCTGTGCTCCCAGCGCTCCACTCTCCCGAGTGAGCCACGGTGCTGGTCCTCACAGTCAAATTTCTATAGAGATTTGTTAACCACTGGCATTTCCACTTTCTCAAACCCTATTTAGTCTACATCTTCCTCGAAAATGACGTTTATCCCCACCCTTCCAAAGATACTTCTCTTGTAAAGGATACAGAACTCTCTCCCTGTCTCTAAGTGTGAAATCCAGTACACAGTCTGCATCAGCTTGACCTGTCTGTCCGTTGCCTCATTCAACAGGCATTCTCCTCATGTATTAATAATAGTCGTCTGGTGTTCCTCTCAGATCAATGGCTACAACTTGCCGGCCTTTACCTATAGGCTTCTCCTTTCTTAAATGTGTTCCAAACAATGGTGCCTCCCAAAGTTTGATCCTAGGCTCTATTCTTTTTTGTACTACTCCCCTAACCACACACATTTCTGATAGCAGATATTTAGAAAGTTATAAAGACCATGTATATGGTGATAATTTCCAAACCTATCCCACTGTTTTAAACTGTTACCCTGTTGGGCTATGCCCGGGCCGCCAGCCATTTTGGGAAAGTACCTCAGCCATTTTAAACTTGCTTCGGGCTGATTCTGGGAAACCGAAACCTAAGCGGAGAACTCAAAACTTAAAAGAACTAACTTCCGGGGTACGGTGACTCTGCACTTTTTTCCC
>NW_007757017.1:1852-3174 GCF_000696425.1 Galeopterus variegatus | reverse complement strand
TAAATTACAAGACCACACTCAGTTTTGCTCCCGGCTATGACTTCAACTTCATCTCAAGCTAGAATTTTCTCCATTTACTTACTCCAGGACCTATATCCTGTTTCTGCTACCTGAGCTTGCCTTCCTTCATCCTTTGCTTCCTCCTAGAAATAGATATTGTGTCTGGAGCTGCAACAAGCATCTTTGTCCAGTAACTGAAAAGCTTGCTGGTGACAAAAGCATAAGTGAGGAAGTTGCCGAGGGTAGGAAGATGGCATGGGCTTGGAGCCTGCTGGTGTGTTAGATCTGGACTGCCTACCACTGGGCATGTTACATACATACCACATATGCGATTCGATAAATATTATTTGCGACTTTGCAATACAATAATAAAAACTAAAATATTGTGTTTTAAAAGGCTAACACAGCTTTAACTAATAAACCTCCATCAAAATAGCCTGTAATCTTTGTTTACTTTTTCCCCTGCCTTATTTATTTATTTATTTGGAGTAGATAGGACAGAGAGCTTGCTTGTATGCCCCTTCCCGCCCCTATGACACACAAGCAAACAAGTTTTCCCATTATAAATATGTCACATTAGTGTGGTGCATTATCTACAGATTATGAACCAATATTGATGCATTACTGTATTGCTAATGAAACTCCAGTGTTCACTTTAAGGTTCCCACTCTTGATGAATAGTGCTATGGGTTTTGACAAGTGCATAATGTCACATATCCACTATTTCAGTATTACACAAAATAGTTTCACCATCTGAAAAATCTCCTGTGCTCCCTGTATTAATCCCTCCCCCACTGTCCCTGGACTTCTGGATTCCACTAATGTTTCCTCCTTTGCCAAAGTTTTCCATTCCATAATATCATATACTGGGGATTATACAGCATGTAGCCTTTTCAGAATGACTTCTTTCACCCGCAAAATACATTTAAAGTTTTACTGTATTGTCTTGTGGCTTGATAGCTGTTTTTATTTATTTTTTATTTTTGTACTGAATAATCTCTCATTGTGTGGCTGTAACAGTTAACATTTTGTTCATCCGCTAACCTTTTAAAGGATATCTTTGCTGCTTCGATTTTTGGTTATTATGGATAAAGTTGCTAGAAATATTAATGTGAACATTTTTATGTGAACCTAATTTTTAAAAACAGTTGGGTAAATGCCAAGCAAGAGGGTGGCTGGTTTCGATGATAAGACCATGTTTATTTTGTAACAAACTGACTAACAATATTTCAAATTGGCTGTATTATTTTGCATTCCCATGACAAAGGAATGAGAGTTCCTGTTGTCTGCACTGCATATTTACCTGCAATTGGTATTGTCAA
>NW_007757017.1:0-695 GCF_000696425.1 Galeopterus variegatus | reverse complement strand
TTTTGAATACAAGTTTTTTTCAATATCTGCTTTGCAGGTATTTTCTTTCACTCTTTGTTGGCACTAATTATTAAATTATAATGTATTTTTAACTTCAATATTGAGTTTTTCAATGTTGATGTATAAGAAGATAATTGACTTTTACATGTCAACCTCATATTCTACAACCTTGTTACAATCTCTCATTAGTTCCAGGAAATTTTTGTTGTTGTAGTTAATTAATTGGGATTTTCATAGGCAAACATGTTATCTATGAACAAAAACAGTTTTGTTTTTTCTTCCCAATCTATATATCTTTTATTTCTTTTTCTTGTCTTATTGAATTTGTTAAGATTTCCAGAAAAATGTTGAATAAGAATGATAAGAGGGGACATCCCTCCTGTTCCCAATCTCAGGGGTGAGTATCTAGAGTCTTAAATATCAGTTATGATGGTAGCTATAGTTTTGTGTTTGTTTTTGCTTTTCTAGACATTCTTTATCAAGTAGAGTAAGATTTACTCTATTCCTAGTTTGCTAAATATTTTATTTTATCATAAATTTATTTTAGATTTGTCAAATGCTTTCTCTGAAATTATTGATATTATCATACGTTTTATCCTATTTAGCCTATTGATGTGATGGATTACATTAATTTGTTTTTGAATGATGAAATAGGCTTTCATACCTAGAATAAATCCCACTTGGTTGTGGTGTAT
>NW_007757016.1:6006-6970 GCF_000696425.1 Galeopterus variegatus | reverse complement strand
TTGTTCCCAGTCTGATTTTCTTTTTGTAGTCAACCATGCTGATTCTAAAGGAAAATATATTTTAGCTAAAGTGGATTTAATTATTGAGTTACTTAAACCTAAATGCGTTGTTGTTTTTATTGTGAGAGCAGAAATAGTGAAGGAAAGATGTGGAACAACCCATCTCCTACATGTTTCAGATGTAACAGCTACTGATCATAGTACTATGGAGAAAAGTCCCATTAGATGACACTGGTTAAGAAGGCAATTTCAGTCTTAGAATAAAATCATTAGACAAGTTACGGAATCACATTCTTAAAAATTTTCTTTGTTCCTAAAGGTAGAGGTGATGATTGTAATAAAAATTCTTAGAAGTAAGAAAGGGGGGCTGAAAACAAGAGAAATGTTTGAAAGTCAAAGAATATCAGTTACTCTGGTCCCCTCCTGTATCCTAAACCTGCCCCTCCCTGACTTTGGTAGGAATCTGGGGATTTATTCTTTTGGAAAATTAAACCAGGAGACTCTAGCCCAGGGACAGAAGGCGTAGCAGAATATAGGCAAGAGTTGCCGTACCGAAGAGATGATGTGAAAACACACATTCTAAACAGTGAGACGACCCGGCTCTTTTGTACCTTTTGGATTTATGCCCCTTGGCACAACATTCCTGGTGGATTAAAGTTTACTCAGCAGATTCTCCCTTGGAGAAATTGTATAGCTCCTGAGGAAAGACATATGGTTGCTAACATTGGGAGATATTTCAACAAATTGGCGGGTTTCCACTACACCGAATGCAGCCATTCATGCAGAACTTCCAATCTGCCCATTAGTTTCTCTTAAATATGAATTTACCAAAATAACCCTTAAACATGTGAGAGAAGCCTCTGAGAGAAAATACTGAAATCAGAAGCAAATCAATAGAAAATGGAATTCAGAGAAAACAGAGACATTACAGGAGGCAGAAAAAAAAAACCTTCGGGGAGATAAG
>NW_007757016.1:3723-5704 GCF_000696425.1 Galeopterus variegatus | reverse complement strand
AAGACATATGGTTGCTAACATTGGGAGATATTTCAACAAATTGGCGGGTTTCCACTACACCAAATGCAGCCATTCATGCAGAACTTCCAATCTGCCCATTAGTTTCTCTTGAATATGAATATACCAAAATAACCATTAAACATGTGAGAGAAGCCTCTGAGAGAAAATACTGAAATCAGAAGCAAATCAATAGAAAATTGAATTCAGAGAAAACAGAGACATTACAGGAGGCAGAAAAAAAAAACCTTCGGGGAGATAAGATTTATCCATTAAAAAAATGCACAGGGACAATTAGAGCATGCTTAGATATTTAAAATTCATAACTAAAAAGAATATGTTATTAAGAATATCAATTCAAAGAAATATCTCAGAAAATAATAAAAAATACAAAGAGCTCCAACATTGTGGGGGAAGAACAAGAAACTTAGAGAATGAATCCCGAGACATTCAATAAAAATGATTAGAAGTACCAGAAAAAGAAAGCAGAGTTAAAAGAAGGGGAGGGATCTATTTAGGAAATAATTTGAGAACTTCAAAATATTTATTTTCAAATTCAGAGGGTTTACCATCTGTACCAGGCCATCTCATAAAATTTTATAGATTTGTGAGTATCATTGATTCATTTAACAAAACTTTATCGAGTTCCCACTATGTGCCAGGTCCTCTGCCAAGTACAGAAGATAGAGGGGGAGCCCAATTTGTGGGAACCTGCCCTCACAGAGCTCAGCCCCTAGCAAGGCAGAAAGTCAGGAATAAATCATCTCACCATAGGGGCTTTGACCTAGTAAGAGAGATCAGGAAAAATTTCCCTGAAGAAAAAATGTTTGAGCTATGATATGAAGGAAGAGTAGGCATAATCTATCTAACCAAAGAGAGCAGGAATGAGTGTTCCAGGCAGAGGAAGGCCCAGTGGGGTAAGGATGTGACTGAGGGGAATCCAGTGTGCATGAAATGGGGAGAGAAGGTGGGGACATGGGGTGAGAAGAGGCTAGAGATCAGAGATCAGCAGGGTGTGGACCAGGCAGAACTTTGCAGACCATCTTGAAGTTTTGCCTTTTTTCCTAAGGGTGCATAATTGGAAGTCACTGAAATGTTTAAGCAGGGATGGAGCTGAAGTAAAATTTGCGTTATTGTGACGATCACTCTGCCTGCAGTGTGGAGAATGGATTGGAGGGGAAGGGAGGAATGTTAGTAGTGCTATTACAGGCTTTCATGGTTGTCATGAAAAGGATAATGGGAGCTTAGACAAGTGTGATAATGATGAAGATGAAGAGAACTGGAAATTTTTGAGAAATACTTAATGAGTTAAATCAACATGATTTTGTGATAAATTGATCAGGGTTGATTCTCTGAATATTGTAAGAAAAAACAAATTGGCTAGTTTGACCAAAGAGCAAAGAGAGGGAAATATAACAGATATGTATATAATATGTGTTATAATGTCCTCTAGGTTTATCCATGTTGTTGAAATAGCAAGATTTCTTTATTTTTAAAAACTGAATAATATTCTATTGCATGTATATACCACAATTTCTTCATTTATTCATCTGTTCATTGACTCTTAGGTTGTTTACATATCTTGCTATTATGAATAATGCTCCAATGAACACAGGGGCGCAGGTAGCTCTTTGAGGTACTGACTTCAGTTCCTTTGGATATGTACCCAGCAGTGGGACTGCTGGAACCTCCATGCTGTTTTTTTTACAACGGCTGTACCAATTTATAATCTTACCAATAGTGGACAAATGTTCTTTTTCTTCCACGTCCTTGCCAACACTGTTATAATTTGACCTTTTGATAATAGCCATCACAACAGGTGTGAGGTAATATTTCATTGGGGTTTTGATTTGCACTTCCCTGATGATTAGTGATTTTTGAGCACTTTTTAATATACCTTTTGGCCAATTGTATGTCTTCTTCGAAAAAATATCTATTCAGGTCTTTTGACCATTTTAAAATCAGACTATTTATTTTTCAGCTA
>NW_007757016.1:0-3682 GCF_000696425.1 Galeopterus variegatus | reverse complement strand
GCGCAGGTAGCTCTTTGAGGTACTGACTTCAGTTCCTTTGGATATGTACCCAGCAGTGGGATTGCTGGAACCTCCATGCTGTTTTTTTTACAACGGCTGTACCAATTTATAATCTTACCAATAGTGGACAAATGTTCTTTTTCTTCCACATCCTTGCCAACACTGTTATAATTTGACCTTTTGATAATAGCCATCACAACAGGTGTGAGGTAATATTTCATTGGGGTTTTGATTTGCATTTCCCTGATGATTAGTGATTTTTGAGCACTTTTTAATATACCTTTTGGCCAATTGTATGTCTTCTTTGAAAAAATATCTATTCAGGTCTTTTGACCATTTTAAAATCAGACTATTTATTTTTCAGCTATTGAGTTGTATTAGTTCTTTCTATATTGTGGATATTAGCCCCCTCTTGGATATATGGTGTTTTAGTCCGTTTTGTGTTGCTATAACAGAAACACCTGAGACTGGGTAATTTATAAAGGAAAGAGGTTTATTTGGCTAACGATTCTGGGACAGCTGCATCTGGCGTGGACCTCAGGCTGCTTCTACTCATGGCAGAAAGTGGCAGGCAGCTGGCAGGTACAAGCAGATCACATGGTGACAGGAAGCAAGAGAGAGAGAGAAGGTGCCAGGGTCTTTTTAAGCAACAAGCTCTCGCGGGAACTAATAGAGTGAGAACTCACTCACTACCCCTCCTCCCTCAGGGAGAGCATTGATCAATTCATGAGGGATCCACCCCCATCACTCGATCAGTTTCCAACACTGCCACATTGGGGATCAAGTTTCCACATGAGTTTTGGAGGGGACAACAAATCCAAACTCCATCATATGGTTTGCAAATATTTTCTCCCATTCTGTAGATTGCCTTTTCCTTTTGTTGATCATTTCCTTTGCTGTTCAGAAACATACATGCCAAAAATCCTTAACAAAATACTAGCAAACTGAATTCGACAGCACATTAAAAGGATCACACTCCATGATCAAGTGGGATTTATCCCTGGGATGCAAGGATGGTTCAACCTAAGCAAATCAACAAATGAAATACACCACATTAACAAAATGAAAGATAAGAATTATAAGATCATCTCAATAGATGCAAAAAAGGCATTGACAAGAATTCAACATCTTTCATGGTAAAAACTCTTAACAAATTAGGCATAGAAGGAATGTGCCTCAACATAATAGACAATATATGACAAACCCACAGCTAACATCATATTCAATGGTGAAAAGCTGAAAGCTTTTCCTGTAAGATGCAGAAAGACAAGGATATCCACTCTTGTCACTTCTAGTTGACAAAATACTGGAAGTCCTAGCCAGAGCAATTAGGCAAGGAAAAGAAATAAAAGGCATCCAAATCAGAAAGGAAGAAACAAAATTTTCTCTGTTTGCAGATGTCCTGATCTTGTACATTGAAAACCATGAAAACTCCACTGAAAAACTGTTAGAACTATTAATAGTTTTCAGTAAAGTTGCAGGATACAAAAGTAACATACAAAAATCAGTAGTGGTTCTATACACTGACAAGGAACTATCTGGAAAATAAATTAGGAAAACAATCTTATTTACAATAGCATTAAAACAAATGAAATACTTAAAAATAAACTTAACCAAGGAGGTGAAAAATCTGTACACTGAAAACTATAAAACTCTGATGAAAAAAATTAAAAAGACACAAATAAATGGAAAGATACCCTGTGTTTATGGATTGGAAGAATTAATATTGTTAAAATGTTTTTATATTATCCAAAGCTAACTACAGATTCAATGCAATCACTATCAAAATTCCAATGGCATTTTTCACGGAGATAGAAAAACAATTCTAAAATTTGTGTGAAATCACAAAAGATCCTGAAGAGCCAAAGCAATCTTGAGCAAAAAAAGAACTGAGCTAGACATATCACAATATCTGATTTCAAAATCTGCTACAAAGGTATATTAATCAAAACAGCATGGTAACAACATAAAAACAGACACATAGGCCAGTGGAATAGAATAAGGAGAGCAGAAATAAATCCTTGCATTTACGGTCAACTGATTTTTAGCAAAGATGCCAAGAACATACAATGAGGAAAGGGCAGCTTCTTTAATAAATGGTGTTGGGAAAATTGGATATCTACATGCAAAAGAATGAAATTGTACACTTATCTTACAACATATACAAAAATAACCCCAAATGAGTTAAAGTCTTACCGTAAAACCTGAAATCATAAAATCCCGGAAGGAAACATAAAGGAAAACTCCCTGACAGTGATGTCTTGGCAGCGATTTTGTTTTGGTGGTGATTTTTGAATATGACTCCAAAAGTGCAGGCAACAAAAGCAAAAATGAACAAGTGGGACGACATTTGAAGCTCCTTCTTACTCAAATGGGAAGTGTGGCCTCTGGGGGCTGTCAGTGCCCCTGCTTACTCAGTTGTAAATGTATTCACTTTGAGTTTTGCTGAAGTCCCACACATTGTGGGCCCACCAGGATTCTGTGTTGAAGGGCAGCATAAAAGATGGTGGGAATGAGGCGGCAAAGAATATAGGACGTGCATATTGTGTGTATTTCCTCTGTTCACGTGTGTGCTTTACTTACAAAACATAAGTTCACAAGTTCAAAGATAAAATTATTAAGAATTTCAAGATGGCATCAGCAGAGCGTTAAGCCAAGCATGGAGCCCTTCTGAGTGCAGAGCCTTGCATAAAACACACAAGTTGCACACCTGTGAAGATGACACTGTCCTTCCCCTCCAAGAGTTGGGGAGGGAAGAAAGCAAACACTGAGTGCACGTGGCAATTCAACCCTCTTTTCCTCAGCTCCTCTCCCAAACCATGTTCTGCTCTGATCATCATATCCTAATATCCCACACTAGTCATCCGAGCTTTTGTCACTGATACCCACACACAGGGCAGGTATCGCTTTTACAAGGCAACAGCAGGGGACCCAGGCAGAAGCAGGAGCAGAACCGCAGAACTGGACTGAAACTGCATCTGGCCCCTTCTCAACATACATCCGTTCAAACGGCCTTTTCCTGTATGGATATCTTGTAGTTTTCTCTTATTTCCCTCTGTATTTCATCCAGAATTGATCTTCTGGTAGGAAGGTCGCAGAGTGTTTTGATTTACACCTTTAAGGAACCTGAGTGATGGTCAGGAGTATTTCATTTTTTATTGAGATTTGAAATATTGCTGGGATATGGAGGGAGGCAGAGAGGGAGGAAGGAAGGGAAAGAGAAAAGGAGGAAATGAGGGGAGAATATCAGAGAGAGAGAGAGAGAGAGAGAGAGAGAGAGAGAGAGAGAGAGAGAGAGAGAGATATTATAACTTGTTCATGGCATTGTTTAAGTCCCTGGATAACAGCAGTACCCGAAACTACTGCTTCCCAGGACATCTTGATTAATGTGACATAATAAACTTTCTTTTTTACTTGGTTCAAGTTGGGTTTCAGGGCCTTGAAATTGAAAGAGTTTTTATTGATAGATAAGGTTGTTTATATAGGGTGAGGATTGGTGAGCAATTTTGACACTTTTCAAATCATAGGAACTTAAGCGATTCTCTACTTTGCCTCTCTCTCTCTCTCTCTCTCTCTCTCTCTCTGTATATATATATATATGTATATATATTAGGCTGTTCAAGCCTGTGAACAAAATGAGAGATTTTGAAAATGATTTGAAAGATACTTGTCATTGGAGCTG
>NW_007757015.1:5955-6970 GCF_000696425.1 Galeopterus variegatus | reverse complement strand
GAGCTTGGTCTGATGAGTTTACTTTGATCGATGAGCTCGGTCTGATGAGTTTACTTACATCAATCTTCACTGTCTGATGAGTTTACTTAGATCGATGATCTTGGTCTGGTGAGTTTTCTTAGATCGATGAGCTCGGTCTGATGTGTTTATTTTGATCGATGAGCTCGGTCTGATGAGTTTACTTAGATCGATGAGCTCGGTCTGATGTGTTTATTTTGATCGATGAGCTCGGTCTGATGAGTTTACTTAGATCGATGAGCTCGGTCTGATGTGTTTATTTTGATCGATGAGCTCGGTCTTATGGTCTGATGAGTTTATTTAGATCGATTAGCGTTCTCTGAAGAGTTTACTTAGATCGATGAGCTCAGTCTGATTAGTTTAATTTGATCGATGAGCTTGCTCTGATGAGTTTAATTAGATCGATGAGCTCAGTCTGATTAGTTTAATTTGATCGATGAGCTTGCTCTGATGAGTTTAATTAGATCGATGAGCTTCGTCTGATGACTATACATGGATCGATGTGCTCACTCTGATGTGTTTACTTAGATCGATGAGGTTGGTCTGATGAGTTTACTTGGTTCAATGATCTTGGTCTGATGAGTTTAATTTGATCGATGAGCTCGGTCCGATGAGTTTACTTNTGGTCTGATGAGTTTACTTAGATCAATGAGCTTGGTCTAATGAGTTTACTTAGATCGATGCAGTTGGTCGGAAAAGTTTAGTTAGATCGATACGCGTGGTCCGATTAGTTTTCCTAGATCAATTAGCTTGGTCTTATCAGTTTTCCTTGATCGATTAGTCAGGTCTGATTAGTAATCCTATATCGATTAGCCTGGTCTGATTATTTTTCAGAGATTGATAAGCTTGGTCTGAATAGTTTTCCTACAACGATTAGCTTGCTCTGATTGTATTTCCTAGATCGATTAACTTGGTCTGATTATTTCTGCTAGATCAATTAGCTTGGTCTGATGACTTTACTTAGATCGTTTAGCTTGGTATGATGAGTTTCCTTGTA
>NW_007757015.1:0-354 GCF_000696425.1 Galeopterus variegatus | reverse complement strand
TGAGTTTACTTAGATCGATGAGCTCGGTCTGATGAGTTTACTTGGATCGATGAGCTTCGTCAAATGAGTTTACTTAGATCGATTAGCTCTCTGTGTTGAGTTTACTTAGATCAATGAGCTTGGTATGATGAGTATACTTAGATCGAACATCTTGGTCTGATGAGTTAACCTTGACCAATGAGCTTAGCATGATGAATTTACTTACATCGATCATCATGGTCTGATGAGTTTTACTAGATCAATGATCTTAGTCTGATGAGTTTACTTAGATCGATGAGCTCGGTCTGATGTGATTACTTTGATCGATGAGCTCGGTCTGATTAGTTTACTTAGATCGATGAGCACGGTCTGATG
>NW_007757014.1:6209-6970 GCF_000696425.1 Galeopterus variegatus | reverse complement strand
GCTGCGAGCGTGGGGAGAGATGGCCCCGACCGTGGACTTACAGAACTTGGTTGCTGGTTGCCGTC
Organism: Galeopterus variegatus; assembly: GCF_000696425.1. Taxonomy (NCBI): domain Eukaryota; kingdom Metazoa; phylum Chordata; class Mammalia; order Dermoptera; family Cynocephalidae; genus Galeopterus; species Galeopterus variegatus. The sequence continues at coordinate 6,905 of NW_007757014.1, read as the reverse complement.
CCCGGGCAGCTCAGCTCCTTGTGTATGAGGCGGATCAGGAACTGCACCCAAAAGAAAAGATGGCCCATGACTGCCGGTGGAGACCAAGCATATGGCAGGTGTGCCCTGTGGTCACTGTGAAGCCCTGTACCCGCTGAGGGCCACCAGGCTGGGGGCTCCCTCCCCGCAGCATCCACCAGGGTGTCCGCCCCATGAAATGCTTTTCTTGCAAGAGCAGAGGGGCCACACCAGCACACCTGGCCTGAGGGCTCGGTCCCCAGGTGGAGGGCTGGCTGCCTCTAAGTCCTACAAATAACTTGGATGTGCTCTTGAAGACAAGGCTTGTACGACAGATTTCAGCCAGAATGACTTCTGGGGTCACGTCATGTTAAAGTTAGTTCAATCATAGCATGTCCAAATCAGAGAAAAACTCTGAGAACAACTCTGCGTTTATCCCGGCTCTCTTCCTGACCCAGTGGTTTAATTTCACGTCCTTTACATGATATAAAAATCCAGACTAATGATCAAGTGTCACCCCCAATTTAGCTAGTTTTCTTTGCATTTGCAAATGAAGCCTTTCCCCAAGCATGACACCAGCCCACAGAAGGGCTCCGCAAGGGCCGTGTGGTGCCCTGGAGTTTTGAAATGGGTTTCCGAGGGAAGTCCTGGCTTCTGGTGGCCCTCAGAGCCAGGATGGACCACTTGGCCAAGAGAGAC
>NW_007757014.1:5736-6061 GCF_000696425.1 Galeopterus variegatus | reverse complement strand
TCAAGGCACTTGGGCTGCTGGAGGAGAGTCCTGAGGAGCTGCTTAAACACACACACACACACAGTCACACAATGCTACACTACTAAGCCATAAGTGAGAGCTCTAGAAGGCAGAAACTCTTTTTATTTTCCTAGATCCTTCTGGTTCAGGGAGGAGCTTAGACGTCCCTTGTTCAATATGAGTTTAAGCTGAAGAGAGTAGGCATTACTCCTGCAGATAAAATAGGATCCAGCAGCTTTGCCTGGCCTACAAGCAGTGTTTGTCGCAGTCAGGTGGTGAAGGACGAGGGAACGTGGCAGGTGCTGAAAGCAGTGCTGGCAGAGGT
>NW_007757014.1:1217-4273 GCF_000696425.1 Galeopterus variegatus | reverse complement strand
TGTGGCTAAAAGTTCTCATGGGAGATTTTTTTATGCCTACCTGGTGACCAGGCTAAGATGGGCACAGATTCTTCTTGTCTTTCTGTGCCACTGTGCAGATGTCACCTAGGACACTCTTTCACTGCAAGCACAGCCCTTGTGGGTCCTGGCTTTATGAGGCAGTCGCCAGTTCCACCGCCCCATCTTGTGCCAGCCTAACACCTCATCTCTTGTTTCATGTGGGCATAACCACCCCAGCCCTTTGATTCCTGAGACTGGCAACTCACCCCAGGACTGCTCTATCGTCAGCATGAGTATTTGTTTTATGTTGCCTCTACATTTTTGGCTCCTGGGTATTTCCCTTACTTTGTTGTGAGTTCAGCTATGCATCTAAAACAATGTTCAATATATATTAACTGGTATTCTGAAGTAGAAGAGTTTTAGAGCCTTTAAACAGTCATAATGATGGGAATTTTACTCCTACTTAGTGGAAAATATGTGGAGACTTAACTAGAACCCCCAGGCATTAAAAAAACAACAACCACAAATGGTCTGGGAAACAGCCACTTCAACCTAGAAAGTTCGTAAGTTAGGAGTTGGTATTTGATTCTGTATGCAATGGGGCAGCTGTGATTTAGAGCTCCCTGAAATTAAAATATAAGGCTTTCTTTTAATTAATGGAGGTGATATTTTTAAAATTCCCAGGTCATTTTTATTGGGATCAGCCAAGTATCAGGAAAGATGGCTTTAGGTGTGGGGACTTTATGCACAAGATGAATTATAAAGATAAGCATATAATAGCCACCCTCGCAGATGTACACTGGTGGGACTGTGACATCATCACGGTCTTCCCTATCCTGAAGAAAGCCTCAGAAACCTTCTGGCAGCAGAAGCCCCAGCACACTAAAGGCCACCGTGTGGGAGACCAGACCCTGTTGACTCTGGTCTGGGCTGTGCTATCTCTTAATTCTCACAAGAGTCTGGTCGTTAGGTGCCATTATTAGGTCCATTTTAAAAATGTGGAAGCTGCAGCACAGAAAGGCTGAGTGCCCTGTCCCAGTCACAACAGCTGACTGGGGCATGATTCACAGCCACAGAACTCCATGCTCTTGGCCGTTAGACCACCCCGCCTGAAACTAGACAGCAGCAGATGACCTGCTTCTGTGTCTGACACTTGTGTTTTTTTAACCAGAGGGAGAAAGGGCCTCGGATCATGCTTATTTAGAGAAGACAGAAGGAACCAAACCTCCCTGAGAACTGCATGGGTCCACAGGAAAAGGTTTCACCAGTGTTTGGTCAACAACCACAGAGATGCTCATTAAATTGAAAATGGATTAAAAATAAGATGACTTACCAATAAGGCACAGGCATCTGCAAACATCAGCATGTAAAAGACATTGCTCCATCCAGAGGGGGAGATGAGCCCAGCCAGCAGGGGGCCCAGCGCAGCTCCTGAAACAAGGCAAGTGGATGCACGTGGTTTTGCATAAGGAGCACTCTGAGTAGAACTAAAGCCCTCAAGTCCAGTAAATATGCAGACCGACGCTCAGCACTACTCACAGGCACAGACAGCAAACAGAACAATAAAACCTCATTCTTGCCTACCAGATTGGTAAGGGCTGAAAAGCTCAATAATACTCAGTACTGGGGAGGGTATAATTAGCACAATCTTTACTAGAACCAATTCTAGAGATATATATTGACATTTGAAATGTTCATTCTTTTGATCCAACACTCCCATTATTTTTTTAAAATTTTATTGTAAAGAAATCTGAATCTAATGCACAACCTTAGATATTCTTATGCTATTAAAAACAATTACTCGGTAAAATCTGAATAAGATTTGTAGATACAATATTTGATCAATGTTAACTTCCTGATTCCTGATCGCTGCAGTTGTATCAGGAGACTCCCTGATTTAGGAAGTACATATTGAATAGTTATAAGTAAGGAATAGCATGTCCGCATTTTACTCTTAAGTGGCTCAGAACAAATGTGCATGTGTGTACGTATAAGTGAGCACAAATGTGCATGTGTGTACGTATAAGTGAGCACAAATGTGCATGTGTGTGTGCATAAATACACGGGAGAGGTGCATGGCCAAGAGCACGTGCTAACATGTCTGTGAATTCTTTGTACTATTGTTGCAACTTTTCTGTATGTCTAAAATTATGCCAAAATTTTTAAAAACTATAAAAACAAAAGAAAGCAAGTATTCCCCCAAATGCCCACAGATATCTGCATAAGAATATTCATTGCAGCAGTTTGGTGTGTGTTCCTAGTAAAGACTGGAATAAGTTCTGACACGTGTAGGATGGCTTGTTTTGGTAGAAGTATGGTGAGAAGCATTAAGAATTTCCACCAAGTTATTAACTGAGACTGAATCTCAGAGGTGGCTTAATAGTCTTTAGACTATTACTGATTGTACACTTTAGACACACTGATTTTGTTTCAAGTGTTTACAGAGCACACTTACTGTTTTCAATCTGAGAAGCAATTTTAGTTCATGTCTCAGAAGGATGTGCAGGTACACCTGGGGCACTGCTCATGTGTGTTTAGCTCAACACCTCCCGAACCCATGAAATGGACCACAATTGAATTTTAAAAGTTATAAATCCACAAAGGGCTGATGAGAGAAAGTGCATATTCTGGTAGATGGGCTTAAAAGGGCACAACAACTGTCATGGGCATGGTGTCCGCTTCTCTAAGGCACAGGGACACCTCACTCAGAGCCAGGCCTAGCCAAGTACAGGGGAAGGGGGCAGCAGGAGGAAAAGGGGGCACCGGCCAAGGCTTTTGTGAGGTACTGTCAGATGCCTTTCCTTCCCTCCTCCCCTGAGCCCAGTCCCCCTCTTCACCCTCACGGATCCAGCAAGCCCTCCCCCACCCTCACAGGAGAGCAGCCACTTAACCTTTGGAGACTTTAACCTCTGAGGACACCAAGCCCAGTTCAGGGCTAGATGAGGCACCAACTGAGAACAGGGGATCCGGGGAAAGACATCAGCTTCCACCCAGCAGCCTGCCCCAATCCCTACAAGGAAGAGAGTGCTGATGGCTTGACCCAGCCCTCACGGGCT
>NW_007757014.1:0-612 GCF_000696425.1 Galeopterus variegatus | reverse complement strand
ACACCAATGAACATCAAAATACGATAGGCAAAATAAAAAGTTCACTACGAGGTTGGAAAACAATGTCATCTTTGAGAAAGTAGAAGGGGAGAACAGAGATAGGCAGGAAGGAAAAAAAGAGAAGAAAATAGAAGGATTGATCCAGAATGCTCAACATCTGACTAATAAGTTTTCCAGAAAGAAAAAACAAAAGCTTATCAAAGAAAGAACAGAGCACGATCCCCCCGAAATGAAGGGCATGTGTTTCCAGACCGAGGAGACCCTCTAGGTTCACAGGGCATGATGGAGGGATAAAGAAGAGACCTTAAAGATTTCCAAGAGAAAAAACAAAAGGTCAGAAATGAAGGCCTGGGGTGAGAATGACCATGGACTTCTCAGTGACGGCACTGGAAGCCAGAAGATGCTAGAATTCTGAAGGAAAAAGAGTTCCTGCATCCAAAGTGCCCACTGAGTGCGAGAGGGCAGAACCCGGATGCCCTGGCCTCGCAAGCTTGTGGAGTCACCTCTGTGAACCCAGGAAGCCACTAGAAGCATTTCCCACTACTGAGGAACGGTAAGCAGGGATGTAGCAAGAGACGAAAGGGACTGACCGGCCACGGAGGAGCACTCCTG
>NW_007757013.1:6277-6970 GCF_000696425.1 Galeopterus variegatus | reverse complement strand
TTATGGAAGTTCGCTATAGCATCTTGTCAGACACATTCTCTCGTTCCATAATATTCGTTTGTTATGTAAGGCAGTTTATATTTTTCTTTACAAGATTCTTGTTTATATGACCTACCTAGAAAGTTTTTTATACACTAGCATTATGAAATATTTACTCATCTTCTCGTCAAACATTTGGATTAAATATTTGACTTAATCAAAATACAATCTGTTTTGATGCAAACAGTTCCAGTGTTTTTCTTCCAATACCTAGCAGTCTGTCCCAGAACCATGTAGTGAAAAATCTATCTTCTCCCCACTGCTTTGGAGGGCCAGCTTTATCATGGTTTAAATCCATATATATAAATGCTTGGCTGTCCCTTAACACTGTTCCCTGTTTCGCTGATTTATCCCCCTGCACCGTTCTCACGCTGCTTTGTTACTGTAGCATTTTATGAAGTTTACTCCCTAGTAGGGAAAGTTCGCCTTTTCACCACTTCTCTTTCTTAGAATTTTCCAGGCTCTTCCTGGATACTTTCTCCAGATGAACTTTATATTCATGCTGTCAAGTTAAACAATAATAATTTTAAAAATTATTTTGACATTTTGATTGGAATTACATTACATTATTATATTATTTATATTAATTTAGGCAAAATTGAAATCTTGAAAACATGGAAGCTATGAAAGACCATTTTTTTCTGCATTATTCCA
>NW_007757013.1:3884-5405 GCF_000696425.1 Galeopterus variegatus | reverse complement strand
TTTTTTCAGTAGTCTCATTTTTTAATAGAATAAACCAATAATGATAATTTTGGCTTCCTTCTGTATTATTTACATCTCTTGTCTACGCTTGCCCCCAGTTTAATTGCGATAGCATATACTTCTAGAACAATGCTAAAATGCATCCTTTCTTGTTCACGATCCCAATTGCAGTGTTCCCACGTTTTCACACTTAAGTGCTGGCTCTGTGTTTAATATGTGAAGCCCATTGCATTTTTATGGTTTATTTTATTATGGAAACATCCACTTATTCCTATTTTCTCAAGAGTGATTGTATTTTAGCTAGTGCCTTTTCTCCTCACATAACTCTTTTATAGTGGTCTTGTAGAGATTTTTAAGAAAAGAAGTTATCAAATCTGTTTTAAAAAGTTTGTGAGGCTCTGCACACGGCACAGGGTAGAGAAAGCCGTGTCCCCTACCCTCATCCCATCCCACAGGAAGCCCACAGGACCCTGTCACCTCAGGCTGTGAAGCTCCAGATCTTGTTGACTATTACTTTGATCAAGGACATGGGCCTTCTTCAGTCACACAGGATTCCAGCTTTATAGGTAAAAGATATAAATGCATGGGTGCATAGAGTCACAGACAGCACTGAACGTTGACCATGTTCCGTGTACGTGTGTAAGGGACAATGTTAGCTCCCAATTCACTGGAGGACTTTTGAGCCCATTCACATTTCTGTCATTCAAAAAAATGAGCACTCAGGGCACTAAATTTGTGAAGAATAGAAAAGCACATGCTCATCGTCCAGCCTCAGGTGCAGGAGGCCTGGGAAGTGTGATTGCTTGTGCCATCCTTGCATTCCTGTCATGAACCCCAGTCAATCGCTGTGTGTATTTTCATGCACTGGTGGCTCCAATTTGATAGTATTTTCTTTACAATTTTGCATATGTTTTATAAGATTGGTCTATAATTCTGCGTGCTATCTTTCAGTAGATAAGTCTTATATTAATTCCTTCATCTAAGTTTGCTTCCTACTTTTAATTATTTAATGTTTTTCTGCTGGTACTTTTCTAACTTTTGCTTTATGGTTTTCTTCTCTCTTTTACCCTGCTGGTTATTTAGAACACATACAATATATTTCTACTACTGCTAGAGTTACCTCTACAACTTAAAATCATATGCTTAAACCGCTCTTTCTTGATTTATCAACTTCACAAATTATACTACAGCCATAAAGACCCTGCTGGGCAAAATAAAGCAATTAGCACATTTCTACTCGTTCTTTGTCTACCCTCTCACATCACTTGGGCCCCATCTTTGTTATAACCACTTGTAGGTTCCTCATTTCAGTTTGGCTTTATTATTATTTTTTTTATTGTGCACCTGTATCCTTTGAATAATTGTAACATGTTGATTCCATATTGTAATCTTGACCACAGTTGTTTATACTTAATTGTCTATTTAAATGCATTCAGTGGCCTTGCCAGTTCTTTCATCCTATAGCTTCCTCATTCTTGAGCGTGATGGTGTGAGTCTTTTCCTGGTCAGTGGAGTATGTCT
>NW_007757013.1:0-483 GCF_000696425.1 Galeopterus variegatus | reverse complement strand
GCATACTCCTCATCTTGTCCCTTATTCGCAAATATTTCACCAGAACTTCAAGATTTAATATACGGGGCTTGTTTGTTGTTGTTATTGTTTTATTGTTAACATCTTCCACCTTGGGTAATTTGTCCTGTTCTCCCAATAATCCTCAACAGCTGTGCTCAAGATAGGTATCAAGCTCCAGCATGTCTATCTCGTAAGATGTCTCAGCTGCTGTAGAAATACCAGTTGGTTCCTATTTCTGCAGATATGTTCAATCCTCTTCTCCATATATGGAATCAGTTAAGTCAGGGGATGGCAAACTATGGCCCATGGGCCAAATGCAGCCCTCCACCTGATTTTGTAAATAAAGTTTTATCGGAATACAGTCATCCTTTACATAGTGTCTCCAGCTGCTTTCTCACTTCCATAGCAGGGTCGAGTCCTTGCAACAGAGATCGCATGGCCCACCAGCCTAAAACAGTCACTATCTGGCCTTTTAATAAACCA
>NW_007757012.1:5673-6971 GCF_000696425.1 Galeopterus variegatus | reverse complement strand
TTTTTTTTTGAAATTTTGGACTCAAATATGGCCAAGTAATAATTTAGCTTGTCTTTCCACCTAAAATTGTTATTGTTATTACATTGTTAAGCATTTGGGACACTGCATTAAAATTATATATTGCATAGTGGTCTAAAAGAGTTAATGTGGATTTCAAAAATATTTTCTTCATCATAGATAGTGCTGAACCAGGGAGAATAGATCTAAGAAAAATGACATCATATTGCTTAAGTCTTGTTTTGTGAGTGAGTTTGGACAAACATACAGCCATAACAAATCACAATCATTTCAGTTACTTTAGACATATCTTTTTTGACAGAACATTGTTATTTGTATGCTGCAAAAAATTGAAATAATTTCTAACAGCTAAATAGATTATGCAGCACACACAAACTTAGAGATGGGCACATCATTAGTAACACGTCTATCATGCACAACAAATGAGCACTGCAAAAAACACAAAAGGCACAAAATATAATAAAGTGAAGAACATATAACTTTTTCAAAGTTTTAAAATTTAATAATATTAGGGATGATTTTACTGTATTCTGTAAGTGAAGGATATTTATATAAAGATAGGTTTTTGAAGTAAAAGATGAATGAAGGAAAATAAGTGGATTGAAAAACACAGCTTAATAATATTATGAAAATGATCACAAAGAGGTATGCTCAGTGAAGAAAACATGACTCAAAAGGAAGCGTATTTCATCACAATAAGGAATGATGAAAAAATATGAAGGTACTGGAGTAGATATTACCAAGCAGAATGACAGAATTCTCAGTAAATGATGAGTGTCCCCAAGCAGAAAGAGATATCGCCCAGCTTCTTGGGGTATGAACTGGTAGAATACCCCATTATCAGACATAGCATTAAAGTGATAAATTAGCAATGGCCAGGCAGAGTCTTCATAGATAAGCTTAAGAACTCTCCATAATACTCTAGAATGATTCTAAACAGGCAACAGAAAACTCCTGTCTCTAACTCGATGAGTATAGAAATGGCTGATGAGCCACTGAGTCAGAAGAACCCTTGATTTTGGGAAAAGAAAACAGTGTCTGAAAATTAGAGGCCCTGTAAATATCTCTGACATAGGAACAGGTGCAGTGGTGACTGAGGCAACAATCAATCCCTATTGGAAATAATTACCCCTCAGCAAAGACCAGCAAGAAAAAATGATAAACATAGGCTAGACCCACTCTACCTTGCCCCCCGCTTAGATAACTGGTGGTCCAACACTCGCACGCCATTTCATTCTTCAGAAATAGGAAAGAAAAGAGGGTTGGACTGGGCAAATCCT
>NW_007757012.1:0-781 GCF_000696425.1 Galeopterus variegatus | reverse complement strand
AGCATTGACATCGCTGATCAGGTAATTAAATTCCTTGCAAGAAAAATAGTTTGATTAGATAAACATTTTAAAACTTGCATTCATGTGCATGAGCATCAACAATGTTATTTCAGGAGCACTATTTTCAAATCCAGTCTTCTGAAGAGGCAAAAAACTCAAATAGAAAAAACTTTTTATTGCATTTTTAAAGACAAAATTGTTAAGTGGAAAGCACTTTTGACTGGTAGGCTATTCTTCACTGACAATGGTGAAAGCTACTATCAAATAATATTCAGTTCATTAGTGGATAAATGAATTTGGGAATTGTCTAGATTTCAATAAGATAACTGACGAATTTCCAATATAAAGGGCTAAACAGTTTTTATTATGTGAATCTTGGCTGTCTTAAATCCCATGCTTTTTTGTTGAAACGGGTATTATTTCACATCTGGGCTCATTTCTTTAAAGTCTATCAAAAACTTAAATTCCACTCAGATTACTCTTGATGGATACAGAGAGGAACCATTTATTTATGTTGGCAGTGGTGATTGAAGACCATATTGTCACAGAGACTCAGCTTTCCCTCAAGGTCAATTAGTCGAAGTCTATAGGGAATTAAAATATATTCTTAACAGAGAGTCATAGATGATAGCCTGTAGATGAGCAGCTTAAATCAGCATAATCAGTGGCACAGGACAAATTGAGAAACTTTATTTTTTCTTCTTAACCAGTTAAGTTAGGTTAAAAATAAAAGAACTCAAATTTGTTGCCTTGATGTAAAAAATATTCATTTGTATACCCT
>NW_007757011.1:1653-6971 GCF_000696425.1 Galeopterus variegatus | reverse complement strand
TTAAAGGACCCAGGACATGGAGAAGGGGACCAGACCCCCTTCCCACAACCAGGCACCCTGCACCAATGCTTCAGGGCCCACTCAGGAACCCAGGAGGAGAGGGTTACCAGACCCCACTCCCACAACAAGGCATACCACGCCAGTGCCTTGGGGCCTGTGCTGAGACACGGGGCATGGAGGAGGGGCCCAGACTCCCCTCCCACAACCAGGCACACCGTGCCAGTGCCTTGGGACCCACCCAGCAACCCAGGGCATGGAACTGGGGATCAGACATTCTCCACAACCAGGCACACTGTCAGCACCACAGAGCAGGCCAAAAACATCTCCTTCATGTGGGTGGCCCACCATAGCTACCATATTAAAGGACCCAGGACATGGAGAAGGGGACCAGACCCCCTTCCCACAACCAGGCACCCTGCGCCAATGCTTCAGGGCCCGCTCAGGAACCCAGGAGGAGAGGGTTACCGGATCCCACTCCCACAACAAGGCATACCACACCAGTGCCTTGGGGCCTGTGCTGGGACCCGGGGCATGGAGGAGGGGCCCAGACTCCCCTCCCACAACCAGGCACCCCACACCAGCACCTCAGGGCCCACCTGGGGACCCAGGGTATGGAGCCTGGGACTGAAGCCCCCCTCCCACAACCAGGTACCCCGTGCCAGTGCCTCGGGGCCCACCCAGGGATTCGGGGCATGAAGGGGATGGGACCCCCCTCCCACAACCAGGCACACCGTGCCAGTGCCTTGGGACCCACCCAGCAACCCAGGGCATGGAACTGGGGATCAGACATTCTCCACAACCAGGCACACTGTCAGCACCACAGAGCAGGCCAAAAACATCTCCTTCATGTGGGTGGCCCACCATAGCTACCATGATAACCATGGCTTCCTCAAAGGCGGCTATATGCCACAACCACTGCACAGATGGTCTGCCAGCCACTGGAGTACACTGACACAAGGAGAGTTACCAGCAGAGATAAAGAAAGGAGGAGGATGTCTGTCTCCACAGAGCCCATTTCATAGTGACAGAAGAGACATTTGCTGTATGATAGTATTGGGGGACCTGATCATGCCTCGCAGCATTGGAGAGATTATTTGGGCAGCAAATCAACAGAGTAACCATTATTCTTTCAGAGGGAGAGAAGAAATCTAGGGTGATTAGAGGGGAGAGGAGGGAGAGAAAGAGGCATAAGGAGGGATTGGACAAGGGGCATAAAGAATAATTACAATTTGTAACAATATATATACTAGTAACATTGATTTGATCAACATATCTCAATGCTGAAACCCAAAAATATGTATAATCAATTTTTATTCAATAAAAATTAAAATAAATAAATAAATAGAAAAGTGGAAGATTAAAACCATAATGAGATACTACTACATTCCTATTACAATGGCTAAAATTAAACAAACTGACAATACCAGGTATTAGTGAGGACATGGAAAAAATGGAACATTCACACATTGTAGGTGGGAATGTAAAATGGCACAACCACTTTGGAATCTCAAAATAATTATGCTGAATTTAAAAATCCAGGCAAACAAGGATACAAACTATATAAATAGATTTATATAAAACTTCAGAAAATGCAAACTGATGAACGGTGAAAGAAAGCAATTCAGTCATTGACTGAGGAAGGGTAAAGTAGGATGGGGTGAAAAATAGGTTATATAAATAAAAATTACAAACTAGAGCTGGCCAATTAGCTCAGTTGGTTAGTGCATAGTGCTGATAAGGTTTGATCCCAGTACTGGCCAGCAAAAAAAAATTAAATTAAAATTTTTAAAATGTATGAGGAAACTTTTGGGTGTGATGGATATGTTCACTATCTTGACTGTAGTGATGGTTTCACCAGCGTATATAAATGTAACTTATCCAAATGTACACTTGAAATACATACCATTTATTAAATGTCAATTATACCTCAATAAAGCCATTAAAATATATATTAACCAGGAGAGAGAGAAACTGCTTTCCATAACACACTTTGCATGTTTGTAAGATATTTGAAGATAGGGATGTAAAAATTATCTTTTAGGTGCTTGGAAAACAACAGGGAGGCCAGTGTGGCTGTAGCAGACTGAACAAGACCACTAGGTTAATGTCGCCACCACCAGATGGACTTTGGACTTCCCAGCCTCAGAAACTATAAAGAAAGAAACTGAAGCTCCAAGAGTTTAAATGATTTGCTACAAGTCACACAGCTATTAAAGCAAAGCTAGAATTTGAACTCAGGAGCCTGCCGGTACCAGCCAGCAGAACTGCGTGGCTCCACTCGGCCCCCTCACCCCACCAACTTCGACCCAGGGATGGGGGGAACTCCAGGCCCCGCCCTGGCGCCCTAAACCAGCATTGTGCAGGTAAGCCTCCTGGTGCCAGCCAGCAGAACCACAGCTCCATGCAGCTCCCTCACCCTGCGCCTTGGACCCTGGCAGGTGGGGAGCTGAACTGGCACCACACCCTGAACTGGCACCGCGCAGGTGAGCCAGCAGGTACCAGCCAGCAGAACTGCACAGCTCCACATGGCCCACTCACCCCACTGCCTTGGACCCGGGTGGGAGGCTCCAGGCCTGGCCACTGTGCCCTGAACCAGCACCACAAAGGTAAGCCCACCGGCGGTGGCTGGCAGCAGCACCAGCCAGCGGAACCACGTGGCCCCTCATCCTGCCTCAGAGCCAGGCAACAGCCTACAGTTCTGACCCACCAAGTTTGGCCCAGCAGAACTCCAAGTGCTAGGGGCTCATTCTACAACCACAGAGTCTCAAACGGGAACCAAGGTGGTTTAACATAACCACCACCACACCTACTGTCAAGCAAAGACAATTCACCTCCCACAGAAGCAACCAAGGCAACTCCACAGCCAACCTCAGTGTGATAGAAGAAGCAAATCGCCTACTAAATCACCAAGCACCAGCAAAAAAAAAAAAAAAAACACTAGAAGCACAATCAAGAAGAAATGATACCACCAAAAAAATACAGTAATGCCCCAAAGTCAGATTCCATGGAACAGGGAAACCTTAAAATGTCTGAAAAAGAATTTCAAGCAATTATCTTAAGAAAACTTAAAGAAATAAAGGAAGACTCAAGTAGAGAACACAATGAAACAAGAAAAAACATCCAGAATATGAAGGAGGAAATCTACAAAGAGATTAGAACTTCAAGAAATGAAAGACTCACTCAATGAAATAAAAAACACAACTGAGAGCTTGAGCAGCAGGGTAGTGCAAGCAGAAGAAAGAATTTCAGAGCCTGAAGATGGCCTTTTTGAAATAAGTCAGGCAGAGAAAAAAAGGAAAAAAGAATTAAATATAATGAGGAAAACCTACAAGAGGTAGCAGACAACAAGCGCTCTAACATCCGAATTGTGGGTATTCCTGAAGGGCAGGAGAAAGGAAAGGGTATCAAAAACCTACTCAAGGAAATAGCAACAGAGAACTGGTGTAGGGTGATATACAAACCTTCAGATTCAGGAAGCTCAAAGGTCCCCAGATTCAACCCAAAAATATCCTCCCCAAGATATATTACAGTTAAATTCTCAAAGCTCAAAGACAAAGAGAATTCTACAAGCAGCAAGAGAAAAGCGTCGGGTCACTTATAGGGGAACCCCCACCAGCTAACAGCAGACTTCTCAACTGAAACCCTACAGGCCAGAAGAAAGTGGATTGATATATTCAAAACACTAAAAGAAAAAAACTCTCAGCCAAGAATTCTTTACCCAGCAAGGCTCTCCTTCAGAAATGAGGGAGAAATAGTGTATTTCCCAGATAAACAAAGGTTGTGCAAATTTACCACCACACAACCAGCCCTGCAAGAAATTCTCAAGGGAGTCATTCATCTGGAATCTGAATAATTGTGACCATCACCACGAATACCAAAGAAAGAGCAAAACCCACAGTTAAAATAAAAATGCCAATAACAAAGAGAAAGAATCTAACTCATTCCGCCTTAAATTCCCAACACACATTGAAGAAGAGAAATAAAAGGGGAAATAATGATCAAAAGATATTTAAACCACCTAAACAAGTAGCAATTAAATGACTGGAATTAAACAACACTTACCAATAACTACTCTGAATGTGAATGGACTAACTCCCCACTCAAAAGACACACATTAACTGACTGGATTAAAAAGCTAGACCCAAGTATATGTTGTCTTCAAGAGACCCACCTCACCCATAATGACACTCACAGACTAAAAGTGAAGGGATGGAAAAAGATATAGCATGCAAATGGAAACCAAAAACTAGCAGGAGTAGCTATTCTTATATCTAACAAAATAGACTTTAAACTAAAAAACATTAAAATAGACAAAGAAGGCAATTATATAATGATAAAGGGAACTATCCACCTAGAAGACATAACAATCATAAACATATACGCACCCAATACCAGAGCACCCAGATATATTAAGCATACACTCTTAGACCTAAAGAAGGAGATAGGACCTAATACATTAATAGTGCATAATCTGAACACCCCTCTCTTAGTATGGGACAGGACTTCCAGGCAACAATTCAACAAAGAGACACAGGATTTAATCTACACCCTAGACCAACTAGACTTGGCAGATATATACAGAACATTTCACCCAACAGCTAAAGAATACACTTTCTTCTCATCAGCTCATGGAACATTCTCCAGGATAGACCACATATTAGGTCACAAGTCTAGTCTCAGCAAATTAAAAAAAAACTGAAATCATTCCAACAATCTTTTCAGAACACAATGGACTAAAACTGGAGATAAAAAATAAGCAAATCACTGGAAACTATACAAATACATGGAAAACAAATAATAGGCTTCTGAATGACCTACGGGTCCAAGAAGAAATTAAACAGGAAACCAAAAAACTGGTAGAAACTAATGAAAACAAAGATACATCATACCAAAACTTGTGGGATACTGCAAAAGCAGTACTAAGAGGCAAATTTATTGCAATAAATGCTTATACCAAACAAATGGAAAGATTCCAAATATACGACCTAATGCTACGCCTCAAAGAACTTGAAAAACAACAACAATCCAAACCTAAAGGCGGTAGATGGAAAGAAATAATTAAGATGAGAGCAGAGGGCCGGCCCGGTGGCACACTGGAGAGTGCACCACTTGGGAGGCGGCGCTCCCGCCGAGGGTTCGGATCCCATGTGGAGACCAGTTCCACTCACTCCGGCCGCTCACTGGCTGAGCGAGGTGCGGACGCAACACCGAGGGTTGTGATCCTGTTGCCAGTCCCGGTCCGGTACAGGCGCAACAATGAGGGTTGTGATCCGTTGCCGGTCACGAAAAAAGACAAAAAGGAAAAAAAAAAAAAAAAA
>NW_007757011.1:0-631 GCF_000696425.1 Galeopterus variegatus | reverse complement strand
GACCAATAACAAGCAAGGAGATTGAAGTGGTAATTAGCAGTCTTCCAACAAAAAAAAGTCCTGCCCGGATGGCTTTACAGCTGAATTCTATTAACACCAATTCTCATGAAACTATTCCAAACAATTGAAACCGATGCTACTCTCCCAAACTCATTCTATGAGGCAAACATAACTCTGATACCAAAACCAGATAAAGACACAACAAAAAAGGAAAATTACAGGCCAATATCCTTCAGGAACTTAGATGCTAAAATCCTCAACAAAATATTACCAATTAGAATACCGCAACATATTAAAAAAATTATACACTATGATCAAGTGGGATTCATCCCAGAGATGAAAGGATGGTTCAATATACAAAAGTCAATAAATGTGATACATCACATCAACAAGCTCAAGGACAAAGACCATATGGATCATCTCAACAGATGCTGAAAAAGCATTTGATAAAATTCAAAATTCCTTCATGATAAAGACTCTCAACAAACTAGGTATAGAAGGAAAATATCTTAACACAATAAAAACCATTTATGACAAGCCCACCGCCAGTATTATTCTGAATGGTGAAATATTGAAGGCCTTCCCCTTAAGGACAGGAACAAGACAAGGATGTCCACTCGCACCACTTCTA
>NW_007757010.1:5960-6971 GCF_000696425.1 Galeopterus variegatus | reverse complement strand
ACACATAGCCCCTTGTAGCCCTCATATAAAAAAAGAACATAACATAAAATTAGGAGCTTTAAAGTGGGCAGCTCAGCAGCACCCGCGCATTCACGGCACGGTGCACCCACCACCTCTGCCTGGTTCCAGGGGTTTCCTGTGGCTGTCGTTTTACACTCATTACAGCGGGGCCCACGCTTCCACCAACCTATCGTTGAATACGTGCTTCTTTTAAATTTCCCCGTAGTGTCAATCAGGCTGCCACGAACACTCCTGTGCATGCCTTTGGTCCAAGAGTCTGAGTATTCACTTGTGGCAGGGGGCTGGGCAGTCTCGCCCCTTCCACAGCTCGGTTCCCGTCTCTACCCAGATGACTCATGGAGTTATATTTCCAGCTGAGAACCCACCTCTGTGCGCCAAACCATGCATCCCACGCCCACCAGATAGCTCCCCTGGGAGGCACTGAGGCCTCCTCAACACAGCATGCCCAAGACGCAGCCCGTCCTCTGTCCCTCCTTCCTATTTCTGCTGAAGGTGCCACCTGCCATCTCCTGCTCCTGCAGGAATCCTGAGTCATCCGTGACACCTCACCCCATCTCAGCCCCCAGATACAGCCCGTTCCCAGGATGGGGTGATTTGATGTCTGGAATTTCTCTCTAATATGTTCGCATCTCTCCCTCTCCCCCATCTTGGTCCAGGCCAGCATTTTCTCTTGCCTGGAACACTGCTCAGGCTCAAACTGGACTCTCGTCCCTCCTGTTGCTCCACATTTCACCTGGAGCCACGTTTTCAAAATGCAGATCTGATCACTCTGCTCCACCCCACCCCTCTCAGAATCTTTTTCATGAATTCCTATTCCTCTTAGGATAAAACTTCAAGTCCTCAGCATGTCTGCAAGGCCTGGTTCAGCACCATCTCTCCAGCCTCTCTGGGCTCCAGCCTCCCAGACCCTCCTCCAGTCCCTTGTGTAGACCATATTCCTTCCTACCAAAGGGCCTTTGCACAGGCTGTTCTCGGCTTGTGGTTTCTCAC
>NW_007757010.1:0-217 GCF_000696425.1 Galeopterus variegatus | reverse complement strand
AAAAAAAAATCTAAATAAAAATTTGGGGCTTAAACAATTAACCTTCATGCATCTCAAAAATGCACTTGTGTATAGAATGCCTCATTCCCCCTCTTTCCCTGCCTCTCTGGTCCTTCCTTTAGATTGTTTTTTGGAATGTTATATGCCCAGTAGCATGACAACATAGGTGTCCCTGGCTCCTGGGTGCCCAGGTACATGTGAATTATGACCCACAGGG
>NW_007757009.1:6767-6971 GCF_000696425.1 Galeopterus variegatus | reverse complement strand
ATAAGAAATGATAATTTTATTACATACAGTATAATTTTAAAGTTGAAAATAAATATTTTGTACTGGGTATAATAGGGTTTCTACCCTTTAACTACATCTCAATAAATGAGATTATTACTGAATAATGTGGTGGAATGAAAAGAAAAAAAAAAAAAGTACATTTCAGGTACATGGTCAGCTCCAGGTTGGAAAGTACAAGAGGTT
>NW_007757009.1:0-976 GCF_000696425.1 Galeopterus variegatus | reverse complement strand
CAAATTTTTTCTGTCTTCTGACTTTGTGCAATGGTTTAAACTATTTTGTGAAATGTGAAATACCTACTAACATAGAGGGTGGGATTTATATTTTTATAAAAAGAAAAAGACTCAGCATATTTGAGAAAGCTCCACTCGCCTCAAACCTTTGGTGTGAACACACAGAACGGTGTCATACGAAGCTTCACGAGAGAGAATAATAATCTGCACTTAACTTAGGACCCTTCTGTTAACCCAGTAATTCTATTTCAGCTATTGTAAACATTGAGAGGCAATTAATTCCCTGCACTTCTCTGGATAAACAGTCTAACTGATTATAATTTCCCCCATAATTAATGCTGAATCTCTTCTTAAAGGTAGATTCAAAGTTGTGATTTCATATTCTGTTCTCAAAGAGTGAATTCATAGTATTTGTTACCACACTGGAAACACTCAACACCTACCCTCTCTACCCCCCTGAATCAGTCCACTTGGGACCCATAACACGTTTATGCCTTACGGACGGTCACAGAGAGGCAGGCTGCCATGGAACTGTGTGAAGCTAACAGGTCCTGACAAAGCTAGAACTCCTCCTGTCAGCCTGTACCCAGGAACCGGATTCTGTAACCAATTAGCTTAAATGGCCACAGGCAACAGATAATTCTGGGTGTGGGTAAACATAACTGAGAACTAGAAATTTCTTTGTTTTTAATAACAGAAGGGGTGTGCTTTTTAAAGCCCTCTTCTTTCTTGCAACAGTTTAAAAAATGCTCTTAATAAAATCCTAAGTACTAAAAAATGATGTGTAAATTTCATAGGTATGTAAACAGAAATGCAATGGAATATAGAAAAACAGAAGATTTTTTTTTAAGATTATTGAATTCTGAGTAACTCCACTCTTCTGACATTTTGAGTTTTCATTGTTATTAACATATTATTCAAACAAAACACTCACAATCCAAAAACTCATCCTTAAATTGGAAAAGAATTTTAACTT
>NW_007757008.1:6687-6971 GCF_000696425.1 Galeopterus variegatus | reverse complement strand
GGCAGCCACCAGAACCAGAGCGTGGTTGGCTAAGATTTATAGAAAGAAAAAGTCTAAAGTCATGATGTCTAAAGAAACTTTTAGGCCAAACTTAACAGGAGTCAAAGCATCCAAGGGCCAAGAAGACAAACATGTTCTTGCCCTCATTCTAGCTTCACTCCCTTTCCATCTGATGTCCCACAAATACCCATAACATTCTCACCTGAAGCCATACTGGTGGCTAGACTTGCACTCTCCTGCCCTCCTGCTGAAGTTTGAGCCAGTGCCTCCTGTCAAAGGACAAA
>NW_007757008.1:0-2029 GCF_000696425.1 Galeopterus variegatus | reverse complement strand
GTTTAACAAATATTTATCTGTTTATTATCTAAGAACATCCATGAAGAATCAAACACTGATCTAGGCTCTCAAAGGTTAAAAACAAAAAAACATCAGTTGGTTAGAGCAGTGTCATAGCACCACAGTCAAGGGTTTAGATCCCCTTCTTGGCCAGCCGAAAACAAACAGATCCCAGCTGAAGTTTACTCATTCCAAGACACTGCTGTAGTCATACTCTGTAGACAAATATTCATAAAATAAGAAAATACCATGTGAACCTATGGATTATTTAAAAAAAAAGAAAGAAAAGAAAATTCCTGATGTTTACATAATTACAGATATGAACTTGAGAGACTGGATACCAAATCTCCCAAACTATAATGTCCAGGAGCAGAAATTCAAGTTATTTCTTACATCATACACCCCCTCAAAGACAAATTCTAATGAGAATGAGATTCTGTTAATTCTGTCTGGGGAGTAGTCATTAGGCCATGACAGGGGAATAGGATCAAATCTTTGCTTGCCCATTCTCTACCCACCTTCTGGTAAGATCAGTAGGATCGCTGCCCATGAAGTGTACCCATGTAGGCCCAAATTAGTTCCTGGTGATACTAGGAATTCATTCACTGTTGGATAAACTCAATCCTTCTAAAAATTTTCAGTGGCAGGTGAACAATATTGTAGACATTATTATTCTCCAAGTAGCAACTGTAGATTTCCAATTATAAAGGGGCATCTGTCAAATGTCTGGGGTTAATGGTTAAAATGTCAAAGCCTCCCATGATTTAGAGGATTCTAAACTTTAGAAATACAACTTGAGCTGTTAACACGGACATTTAGTTATTGAACATTTCCCTCTGAAACACAACAGACATGTCTCAGGAAAGCTGAAGTAATGGAGTGATGGGATTAGGGTGTTTCCTGAGAGTTTGATTCCTAGCTATTTGAAGTTAACTTTTTGTTTACTGTAAGTCATTTTTAACTTTGCACAGGGGACTACAGAACTGTAATTACCATACATAAAACTTGACTGCTCAGTTCAATGATAGAAATGGAATTAGAAACTGGAAAGAAGGGGAGTTTGCTCAATGGGTATTATCCTAGAAACTGGATTTGGGAAGGGACTTTGAAAGTAGAAGTGAGATTCCTGTGGGTTTTCCTAAATTTTATTTTAGTAAGTTGACATCTTTATGATATCTTTAGTTTCTGTTAAGCAGTGGTGATTTTTAATTCTTGAGAAAAGAGAGAGTAGAAAATTCTGGAAACTGTTCATTCATTTCATCTTTGGGATGCCTGATTCTCTCCATTTCTATCTGCTGGCAAAGCATACTTTCACCAAAAATGGCCACTGAGTTTTCTTGTAAAAGTCAAAGCAAGTGTCCCTAAGCACTTCCTTTAGGTGCTTAGATACAAAGTCTAATCAAAGAAGATACGTGTTTCCCTCTCTTTGAGGACAAAATGGCATGAAAACACAAAGCAAAAGGGGGCAAAAGATTGAATAATCCAAAAGCTAAGTAACTCAAAAACAAGAGGGAACAGGTGTTGTCCAGTTATCTCAGTTGGTTAGAGAACAGTGCTGCCAACAAGCAAGGTCCAGGGTTCAATCCCTGTGCTAGCCACCAAAAAAGAAAAAGAAAAAAAACATAAATAAACAAAAAAGAATTATCTGGGGCTAGCTGGTCAGCTCATCTGGTTACAGCAAAAAAAAAAAAAAAATACAGAAAAAACCAACCTGCATTGACTCTTGGTTCTGCTACTTTCTGTTGTGTAAAAACCCTAGACAGTCACTTCAACCCTCTGGGCCTCAATCCTCTGGTAACTGAGATGGAGAACAGGCTGGCAGGTTGGCTCAGTTGATTGGAGCATACTTTCACCTAAAATGGCCACTGAGGGTTCGGATCCCCCACCCTCCAGCCACCAAAAATTACAGTAGTAAAATAGAGAACACCACCACCTACCTCACAGAATTTTCTTTTTTTTTTTAAATTAATTTATTTATTTATTTTGTCAATATACAATGTAGTTGATTATTGTGTCCCATCACCGAAAC
>NW_007757007.1:6449-6971 GCF_000696425.1 Galeopterus variegatus | reverse complement strand
GAATTCTAGAGTTTACAATTATTTTCAAATATGAGCTCCTATTGAATAATCTGTCCAAAGAAGAAAATTCTAGAAGGTATAAAAAGAGTTCTAAATCATCATCATTCATGAAATTTAAAATTTTCACCTAGATATTTTTAAAATCATATTTCAAGAAAATAAGAAAAATTAGAAAAATGGAACATCAGCTCAAGAAACTTCAGGAGAAAAAGATGAACTCTTAGATTAAACCAATTGTCCATAGGCAATTTCTCTTGGCTTTCTTTAATGATTTAGAAATAGTGGGGTTCTTTTCCTCCTCATAAAGTGATTTTGGCATCTTTGATTTGCATTACTTTCAGAAAGAGCAAAGTTAGATAATTAAAATCATAAACCTAGATGAGTTGGGTTAGGATTCCTTTCTGCTAACAGTGTTAATATTTCACTGTGTTTTAGCCTATATAATAGTGAGGAAATAACTGCTTTACTTTTGAAATATTCTCAATTGCGTTCTTATGAGGAGATCACCTAAAAGTTTTGTTT
>NW_007757007.1:0-1012 GCF_000696425.1 Galeopterus variegatus | reverse complement strand
CTCCTATTGGTCTTTCTCTCTGATGAACCCTGACTAATATAGAGATCATACTTAATTTTCACTGTTCGATTCAAAAAATATTTATTGAATAGTTTTCTGCATTAGAGGATAGACATCTATACTTGCATCTTAAAAGAAATCTCCCCCTTTAAAGTGTGTAACCTGAATATTTTGGTCATTTGAATCAAAGTATTCTAAGAGGTAACATTTAGTATATCTTGCTAATTTTCTGATGATTCTTACTCTCAGAAATTAATTGGCTGCTTCATGAAATTATTATAACAAAATACTTTAAAAAAAAAAACAACCTTCCCTGGCTTTGGTCTTAGTCAGGTCAGGCTGCTACAACAAAATAGCATAGACTGGGTGGCTTAAACAACATTTATTTCTCACTGTTCTGGAGGCTGGTGTGTTCAAGATCAGAATGCCAGCAAGGTCAGGATCTTGGTGAGGGCTCTCTTCCTAGCTTGCAGACAGCCTCCTTTTTGTCGTATCCTCACATGGTGTTTCCTACTGTTCTTATAAGGACACTAATTCCATCATGGGGGCTCTACCCTCATGACCTGACCTCATCTAAACCTAATTACCTCCCAAAGGCCATATCTCCTAATACCATCACTTTGGGTATTAGGGTTTCAACATATGGATTTGGGAGAAACAAAAACATTCAATCCATAACACCACTGCCATGGTATGAATCTTTATATCACTGAAAATTCATACATTGAAATCTAATCTTCAATATATGAGAAGGTGGGGACTTTGGGAGATGATTAGGTGCTGAGGGCTCTGCCCTCATAAATGAGATTTGTTCTCTTATAAAAGACACCTTAGAGAGCTAGATAGCTTTTTCTGCCATGCAGGCATGCTGCGAGAGGTGCCATCTATGAACAAGAGAGTAAGCGCTTACCAGACAATGAATCTGCCAGCACCTTGATTGTGGACTTCCCAGCCTCCAGAACTGTGAGCAGTAAATTTCTATTGTTTATAAGCTACCCAGTTCAAAGTATTT
>NW_007757006.1:0-6972 GCF_000696425.1 Galeopterus variegatus | reverse complement strand
ATCTTAACCCTTGACTTGGTGTTGTCAGCACCACGCTCACCCAGTGAGCAAACTGGCCATCCCTATATGGGATCCGAACCCGTGGCCTTGGTGTTATCAGCACCGCACTCTCCCGAGTGAGCCACAGGCCGGCCCTCTTGCTTTATTCTTTTTGCTCAAGATTGCTTTGGTGATTTAGGGTCTTCTGTAATTCCATATGAATTTTAGGATTATTTTTCCTACTTTTTTGAAGAATATCATTAGTATTTTGATAGGAATTGCACTGAATTTATAGATTGTTCTGGGCAGCATGAACATTTTAATATGAATTCTTCCAATCCATGAACATAGAATATCTTTCCATCTCTTTGTGTCTTCTTTAATTTCTTTCATCAATGTTTTATAGTTTTTATTGTAGAGATATTCACCACTTTGGTTAAATTTATTCTTAGATATTTTATTATTAGTTTTAGCTATTATAGCTATTGTAAAAGGAATTGTGTTACTTCTTTTTCTGATAATTCACTACTGACATATAAAAATGCTACTGATTTTTGTATGTTGCTTTTGAATCATGCAACTTTACTGAATTCATTTATTAGTGCTAATATATATATATATTTTTTTGGCAGTCCTTAGGGTTTTCCATACAGAAAAGTACTTCAAAAAGTTCATGGAAAAAATGGAACTAAAAGATAATATGAATCTTTTCATGAACTTTTTCAAGTACCCTCATATGTCATCTGTAAATAGGGACAATTTAACATCTTCCTTTCCAACGTGAATACTCTTTATTTCTTTCTCTTACCTGACTATTCTGGCTAGAACTTCCAATAATATGTTGAATAAAAGTGGTGAGTTGGCATTATTGTATTGTTCCAGATCTTAGAGAGAAAGCTTTCACCTTTTTCCCACTCAGAATAATGTTGCCTGTGGCTTTGTTATAAATGGCCTTTATTATGTTGATATACTTTCCTTCTATGCCTAATTTGTTGGGAGTCTTTATCATGAAAGGATGTTGAAATTTACCAAATGCTTTTTCTGCATCAATTGAGAAGATCCCATGGTTTTTGTCCTTCATTTAATTAATGTGATGGATCACATTTATTGATTTGTGTATGCTGAACCATCCTTGCTTCCCTGGGATGTATCCCACTTGATCAATGGATTTTTTTATATGCTGTTGGATTCTGTTTGCTAGTATCTTGTTGATTTTTTCATCTATGTTTATCAGGAATATTGGCCTGCAGTTTTCTTTTTGTGTGTATACTTGTTTGGTGATTGTATCACAGAATGAGTTTGGAAGACTTCTCTCCCCTTCAATTTTCTTCAGTAATGTGAGAAAAATTGATATTAGTTCTTTTAAAATTTGGTGGAATTCAGCAGTGAAGCTGTCTTGCCCTGGGCTTTTCTTTAGTGGGAGACTTTTTATTATTGATTCAACCTCATTACTTGTTATCCATATGTTCAAGTTTTCTATTTCTTTCTAATTCAATTTTGGCAAGTTATAAGTGTCCAGGAATTTATCCATTTCTTCTAGGTGTTCCAATTTATTGGTGTATAGTTGTTCAGAATACTCTCTAATGATCCATTGTATTTCTATGGTATTGGTTATTGTATTAGTCCATTTTTGTGTGTTGCTGTAACAGAATACCTGAAACTGGGTGATTTATAAAAACAGAAGTTTATTTGGCTTACAATTCTGGGATGGTGCAGGCCTCAGGCTGCTTGTACTCTTGGCAGAATGTGACAGGCAGCCAATGGGTACAAGCAGATTACATGTTGAGAGGAAGCAAGAGAGAGAGAAGGGAGGTGCCAGGGTCTTTTAAATAACCAGCTCTCACAAGAATTAATTAGTAGAGTGAGATTTCTCTCATTGTCCCCACCCCCCAGGGAGAGCATTAATCCATTTATGAGGGATCTACCACCATGACTCAAACAGCTCCCAACACTGCCACATTGGGGAACAGATTTCCACATGAGTTTTGGAGGGACAATAGCATCCAAACTCTATCAGTTGTAACGGCTCATCTTTTATTTAATCTCTGATTCCATTAATTTGAGTCTTCTCTCTTTTTTCTTTGTCAATTTTGTTTATCTTTTCAAAAAACAAAGTGTTTGTCTATCTTTTTAATTGTCTTTTTAAGTCTCAATTTTGTTTATCTCTACTTTGATCTTTATTTTTTTTCCTTCTACTTATTTGGGGTTTGGTTTGTTCTTATTTTTCTAGTTCCTTGATTTGCATCATTAGGTTCTTTATTTGAGCTCTTCCCATTTTTTGGATGTAGACATAAACTTCCCTCTTAGAACTGCTTTTGGTGTATCCCATAGGTTTTGGTATGTTGTGTTTTCATTACCATTTGTCCCTAGAAA
Source organism: Galeopterus variegatus (assembly GCF_000696425.1). Classification (NCBI taxonomy): domain Eukaryota; kingdom Metazoa; phylum Chordata; class Mammalia; order Dermoptera; family Cynocephalidae; genus Galeopterus; species Galeopterus variegatus. Next base: position 4,620 of record NW_007757006.1, on the reverse strand, counting down.
ATTTTAAATTTAATTCTTAAATTCTTTCTTGACCAATAGTTGTTTGGGAGCGTGTTGTTTAATTTCCATGTATTTGTATAATTTTCTAAGTTCCTTTTTTATTGATTTCTAGTTTTATTGCATTGCATTCAAAAAAGATATTTGATAAGATTTCATTTTTTAAAAATTAGTTGAAACTCATTCTGTATCCTGGAGAACGTTTTATGTGCTGTTGAAAAGAATGTATATTTTGTGACTGTTGGGTGGAATGTCCCAAAGATATCTGTTAGGCCTATGTGGTCTAAAAAGCTATTTAACTTCACTTTTCTTCTTTGAATTTTTGTCTGGAGGATCTGTACATTTCTGAGAGTGGGATGATAAATTCCCCAAAAGATTATTGTTTTAGAGTCTATCTCTCCCTTTAGGTCTATTTGTTACATTTCTCACTGTGTAGCAGAGACACAAAAAAGATTACTCAAAGCAACATGAATGTAATGAGAAGCCCGAAGGGACTGCACCTCAGCAACTTCTCTGTTAGAGGGAGAAAACTGGGCACAGCTCTGATTCAAACTTAGCTTCTGTTTTTATTGTAAAGACAAGGAAGTTTCACAAGAAAAATTAGTTGATTCAATCATTTCAAAAGGACACAAAGACACAGGCAACGTGATCAAAGTTATCCATAGCTAAGTATAGCTTAAACAATAGAAACTAGTAACATCATTTAAGTTAACAACATGACATTCCAAAGTACAGTTTGTGAAAAGCTAAGTTATAAAACTGTGATCATTACCTAATCTAAAACATAACCTCTCCTTAAATGATTTCAGCAAAAGTTACGTTCTTATGATTAAATCTAAGTATAATTGTCTCTAAAATTTCCACCAATGAACAGCTTGCCCTTAGCAAACATTTTTCACATTTTTCCCTGTAGCAATTGTTTCAATATCTTTTAACAAAATCTGTACATTAACAACCAGTTACCAATCAGTGTACACAATCCCTTACCTAAACAGTGATTAGGGTTGATTAGATTGGCCATTGCCCGCTAGATGTAGACCATTGTCTATTAGCTGAGGACCTTTTGTCCCATACATGCATTACCTAAAAACCCTATCTAAAACTAGACTGAGAATCAACATATACTTGACTAGAATTGATTAGATAGGCTTTTTGCCCCACTAGCTGTGGGCTTTTGCCCCTATCTAAGGACTTTTGTCCCATAAGTTTTTTTAGCTAAAGAGCCCTGTATAAAGATCAAACAAGAATCAAGATTTTTAACCCACTACATCTATTTATATTTGCTTTATATATTTAGGTGCACTGGTGCATGTAACCCCTTTATCATTATATAATGTCCTTCCTTGTCTCTTGTTACAGTTTTTGATTTAACATCTACTTTCATGTGATATAAGTATAGCTACTCCTGTTCTCTTTTGGTTTTCATCTGCATGGAATATCTCTTTCCATTTCTTGACTTTCAGTCTATGAATGTCCTTACAGATGAAGTGAGCTTCTTGTAAGCAGCATGTAGTTGGATCTTGTTTTTTTATCCATTCAGACACTCTATGTCTTTTTTTCCCCACTCTATGTCTTTTAATTGGAGAACTTAATACATTTACATTTAATGTAATTATCAATAAGTAAGGTCTCATTACTATCATTTTGTTATTAGTTTTCTAGTTTTTTGTTAGTTCTTTTCTTCTTTTCTCTCTCTCTCTTGCTTTCTTTCTTTGTTATTAGGACATTTTCTCTAGTATTATGTTTCAATTTCTTGCTTTTTGTTTCTGGTGGATCTCTCGAAGATTTTGAATATGGTTACCATGAAGCTTAGTGAAAAAAAAACATGGTTATAACAACCTATTGTAGGCTAATAACTACTTAAATTTAGTTGTAAAGATGGGAAAAGAAACAAAATGCACATAAACAAATAAAAAATAATAAAAATATTAAGGGAGGGCCTAAAAAATGGTAATTTCTTTCTTGCTGGATTTGTGGGTTTCTTCCTGTGGCTGAGGTGTGTTCTAATGTTTGGTCCATAGTCCTTGGCCTGAGGTAAGACACTGTTGGGTTCTGCCTCAATCTGGGCCTGGCTCTTGTTCCCAAGGCAATGTCTAGCATCTGTTTTTCTCTACTTACTTCAAGGGAACAATGCCTCCCTCCATGCTTTGCTGTCTGAAGTTGTGGGAGGCATGGGGTTGGTGATCCCATAGCCACACCAGACTCCTTAAAGTTGGTGGTTTCTATGACCAGCACAGGACTAGGGATGCCCAAGGCCCACATTGCTAGGACATACATATTGCTGAGGTTTATTCCTGGTTTGAGGCCTCTGCAGTCAGCAGTCAGTGATGTAATCAGCATAATAGTTTATCACATCAGAGCCACAGATCTCAACCTGGTGCTGGAGTGACAAGAAAATCTCTATCTGCAGGCCTAGCCTGGGGTGGGAGGACAGTGGCCATGTGATATGGCTGCCAGCACTGGGTTCTTTTCAAAGTCTTGCACTCACTTCCCTCTCCCTTCCTTCCGTGGGCTTTGTCTCTCTTCCCACTGCACTGCTTGGAGCTGAGGGAGGGGTGAAGCCAGGAATAAAATTCTGTTCTTCCCATTCTCTTCAATGCATCTTTTCTTATTATTATGTGAAAACCAGGTACTGCGATCTCACATCTGGTCTTCTTAGCTCTTGTGAAGGTTTTTTTCTGCATTGATAGATATCCAAAATTGGTGTATTAGTTAGGAGACAATCACTGAAGTTTTTTATTTGGCCATCTTGCCTCCCATCCCAAAGTCTTTTAGTAAATGGTACACTAGTGGCTCTTACAAGTTCCTCCTAGAGCCAGTAAGAGAACTCAATTCTCATTTTTCTTTTTCTTTTATCTGGGAGCCTAATGCCCCTCACTGATTTTTTTTATTATTATTTTTCTGTCTTATATTTTACTAATTTTGCTTTGATTCATTGTTATTTCCTTTTTTCTGCTTACTTTATTATGTTGTGTTTTCATTTTTATTTGCTTCAAATTTCATCCTAATGTCCATTTTAATTGTGTGTTTCTGTGTGTTTGGTAATTTGTTTCAAGTATTTGTGATTTTCAAGAAATGTTTCTGTTATTGGCTTCTAATTTAATTCCATTTTGACCTGGGAATATACTTTGTGTGACATGAGTACTATTTTATTACTACAGTAAAAGTCACATATCATAAAATTGAGCATTTCAAAGTGTTCATTTCAGAGGCATTTTGAACATTCAACAAAGTTGTGCAATCATTAGCTATATCTAGTTACAAAAATTTTCACTCCAAAAAGAAATCTCATACCAATTAAGCAGTCAATTTCCATTCCTCTTTTCCTCAACTCCCGACAATCATTTAATCTGTTTCCTGTTTCTATGGATTTAATATCCAATCCAGGATTTTTATATAAATAAAATCATGCAAAAATTGACCTTTATGTCTTGCTTCTTTCATTTAGCATAGTGTTTTTGATGTTCATCTATGTTGTAGCATGTATCCTATCAGTGCTTCATTTATTTTTATGACTAAGTAATATTATATAGTATGGCTATACTACATTTTGTTTATTCACTCATTAGTCAATAAATATTTGGATTTTTTCCACATTTTGAATATTGTGAATAGTGCTGCTGTGAAAATTGGTATACAAGTTTTTGTTTGAATCCTTCTATTCAGTTCTTTTGGATATATACCTATTAGTGGAATTGCTGGGTCATATGATAATTCTGTGTTTAGTTTACTGAGAAACTGCCAAACTTTTTCCAGCATAGCTGCATAATTTTATATTCCCACTAGCAAAGAAAAAGCATTCCAATTTTACCATATTCTTACCAACACTTGTTAGTTTCCTTTTTAAGATTATATCCATCTAACAGGTGTAAAGTGGTGTCTAATTTTGTTTTTAATTTGCATTTTCCTAATGAACAGTGATGTTACACATTTTTAAAATGTGATTATTGACCATTTGTATACATTTTTTGGAGAAATGTTGATTTAAATACTTTGCCTATTATTTGAGCTGTCTTTGTTGTAGAATTGTTAACATTTCTTCAGATATTCTGAATCTATACCCTTATCAGATATAAGACGTGCAAATAGTTTTTAATTTTACTAAAGTACAAAGTATCTACCTTTTTAAATCTTGTTCCTTGTGCTTTTAGCATCACATCTGAAAACCAATTGTAAAATCCAAGGTCATAAATACCTGCAAGGTTTTCCTCCAAGAGATTTGTGATTTTAGCCATTACATTTAGGTCTTTTACCTATTTTGAGTAAATTTTTATATAAGACAAAAAAGTAGGAATCTGATTTATTATTTTGCTTGTGAATAACCAGTTATCTCAGCACAATTTGTTGAAGACACTGTGCTTTCTCCATTGAATGGCCTTGGCACCCGTGTTGAAAATCAATTAACCAGAGATGTATGGCGTTATTTCTGAATTTTCAATTCTATTTCATTGATCTACGTATCTATTCTTATATCAATACCACATTGTTTGGATTACTTTAGTAGAAAGTTTTGAAATTAAGAGATGTAAGTATACCAAGTTTGTCCTTTTCTTTCAAGATTTTTCAAGGTTTTTGTTTGGTTGGTTGGTTTTTTGCTTTTGTTTTTGTTTTTTTGTTTTTTTG
>NW_007757005.1:6355-6972 GCF_000696425.1 Galeopterus variegatus | reverse complement strand
CACTGGTCTGTGCAAACATCTGTGTCAAAGGAGAAGCAGCATATTCACTACTGGAGGAAACGATGTGTGTATGTGTGGTGTCTCTGGGAATCATCCTTGAGCCTGAATCTTTTTAGTTCTTAAATCTATTAAAAAGTGCGATGAACCCAATCCAATAAAGCTATACAAAATTTTGTTTCTCTATATGTGTGTCCTGGTGGTTTTTGGCTGATGGAATCAAAAACATACATTTATTTTATAACCAAAGCAAACAAAAACTGAAAAACATACATTTATTTTATAACCAAAGCAAACAAAAACAAAACAAATCCAAATAGACTTAATTAGGGGGATACATTCACAACAATATAGCAATATATTAATTCACTGAATATATAATAAAGAAGTTTAATGCATACAAGCAATGGCATTTTGGAATATTTCTACCACAAAACACCTAGTAGTAGTATGACTGTACATTGTATATAAATTATATTAGAATGGAGGAGAGTGGAATTTCCTATCAGGGTAAAATACATAAGCAATTTGGCCTACCCATAAGCATTTAATAAGGTGTTAGTCAGTGATTTACATGAGATGAAGACCAAATTACAGACATAGAAATCATTGATTAAACT
>NW_007757005.1:2207-3286 GCF_000696425.1 Galeopterus variegatus | reverse complement strand
TAATGAAAATAAAGTACTGCTACATGCCAAAATGTGGGTAATTCTAGAAAAGACTGAGTTAGCAAAAGAGTAAAATGCACAAGAGCACATGTGATGTGATTCCATTCATAGAAAGTTCAAAACTAGGTAAAACTCATCTATGTTAGAAGTCAAGATAGTCGTTACGTGGCTGGTTACTTCCGGGAGGCTGGCCATGTTCTGGGTGGCATTTCCACAGATACAATCATGGTGAAAATCCATTAAGCTGCACCATTATGAGTGTGTATTTTTCTGTAAATACATTAAATTTTAAGAAATCATTAATTACAAATCATGGTTCTGAGAAAAAACAATATGACCCCCAAACTCTTCTCAGAAATAAATTCCAACTACCCATGACATACATGAAAATTAATATCTTAAGGATGGACAAGTTGTGGTATAAAAAATCTTTTGCTTAGTGTTGAAACCTATTAAACATTCAAAGAGTTCTAGTCCATGAGAACCTCCTTTCCCCCATCCTTTCTTGCTTTCTCAGAGCAAAAGTGCTGAGGGACAAGGGTCATCCTCTCTGAGAGAAGTGCTGGGCCCCAGGTACCAAGTAGCAGTCACCACCCTTTGAGGCAGCACTATCCACTGCAGGTGACACTTCTTCCAAAGACAGCTACCCTGTGCCACCAGCCACTCAGCCTGGATGCCTGACGGCCGGGTCCCATCCTGCAGCAGCACATTCCACTGTGCTTGTGCTGTCTGTTCTACTGCCCCAGAGGGCGGCTTCTGTGTTCCCCAAAGCACAACCACGGGAGCAAACAGGAAGAGACCCAATTCTTTCAAATATAAATAATCATATTATGTACAAAAGGGAGAAACAAACTTATGTGGGATGAATTAGATTTATTTATTTATTTTATTTTTTCAATTTAATTTTATTTTTTTTTACAGAATCTATTCATTAGATGTTTTTTTTTTTTTTTTTCATTTTATTTTGTCGATATACAATGTGGTTGATTATTGTGGCCCATTAGATATTTTTATAATCGCAGTGTTTATAGCTATTGCACTGTAAAGTTGAACATCTCAGCTGTACATACAATTTCCAG
>NW_007757005.1:0-680 GCF_000696425.1 Galeopterus variegatus | reverse complement strand
TAAACCAATACACAAATTATTATGATTTGTGATAATTTCTAAAATGAAAGAATAATACAGGTGCTGGAGTGTAGATAAAAGGGGACATAATCAAATATGTGAGTCTGGGAGCTCTTTTCAGGGCATGACATTAGTAGGAAGCCTGAAGCATGACTGTAAATTGGCCAGGAAAGGGACGAGTGACTGAACGGGGACATGGTGTGTCTCTCCCGGCAGGGAGGTGAGCCTGTGAAAAGACCCTGAGGCACCCGGGACCCTGCTGTGTTCTTGGACCCAGGACTGGAACACAGAGAGCAGAGAGGACAGACTGCCAGGGCGGGCAGAGAGCCGTGCCAGGTGGGAACCTTGGAAGGGACATTTTGCTCCTCATTTTACTTCTTCATCACATTCTTTCATCACCAAACGTCCATACTGAGACTCACTCTACTGATTTGCCTTCTTTTTTTTCTTTCTCAGTTTCTCCTCATCTGCCTGTCTTTCCAACATCGGTGTCCCTTATCAACGATGTCCAAATGGAGAACAGATACACCATCTAGGGACACGGAGAGATTTCACAAGGGTAACGGGACAGCTATAGTTTCAATGACCCAAACCTTCAGATTTTAGATCTCCACAGCACTCTTATCTAGAATGCATGTTCCTGATAACTACCCTCTGAGATAACGTCACCTTTCATAAGC
>NW_007757004.1:6595-6972 GCF_000696425.1 Galeopterus variegatus | reverse complement strand
TGAGGGTGGGGGTTGACTACTAGGGGCACAGGAAGTTTTTTGGGTGATAAAACAGCTCTCTCTATATTTTAATTTTTTTGAAAATTGAAACATAAGTGATTGCACGTATCTGTATATAAGTGGCTGTACATACATAACAGCTCTATATTTTGATTTTGGTGGTGGTTATTCAACTACATGGGTTTGTCAAAACTCATAGAATTGTGCACTAAAAAGGGTACATTTTAATGTATGTAAATTATACCTTAATTTTAAAAAAGGCTGAAAAACATGCAGCTACACAACAGTATATACAATATAGTTCCAACTTGTGTAAAAACATTTGTAAAAGCATGCAGATGGTGTTAACATCAGCTATCTATGGCTGTAGGAATTAC
>NW_007757004.1:0-923 GCF_000696425.1 Galeopterus variegatus | reverse complement strand
GGAGGAAGGATCAGAGCCTCCCAGGAGGCCCTGCCGCACCCTGCAGGCGCCGGGAAGGCCCCTCTTCCCCTGCTGCCCTGCGCCCCTGCCCGGCCTCGCGGGCTCAACAGGATGCAGCGCGAAGATGAAGATGCACAGGCCGTGTCGCCCTGCCCAGCGGGGACGCAGCTGCCAACGGGCCTCCTCTCCTTGTTCTCGCCTCGTCGCCTGTCTTTGGAACCTTGCTGGGAAGGAGGGAAATCGGGCCAAAGCTGAGATGAAAGTGTCTGTAATCTCATAAAAGAGCCAGGTGGATGCTCTGAAAGGCATGGAGGAGCCAGCACCTGCCATTTGCACTACAAGGCAGGCAGTTTGAAACCCACCCAGACAAGAGGCCTGTCTCCCCTTCTGCCAGGTGCCTGGCTTCTGGGGAGCATGAGCTGGGGACCAGAGTCGCTGGTCCCATATCCCATGGGCTGCAGGAGAAGAGGGAACCACCAAAGTCCCGGGCCTGGAGCCTGCCTTTAGGAGGAGCGGGAGACTTAACACTTTTCACCTCCTTTCTTGCCTTGCATGGTCTTTAATACTTATCATGTTCTTTGGTCCACCAGAATGGAGAAAAGATCCAGTCTGCTTCAAGAATGAGTGCAGTTTTTTTCTGCTTTCATTTGCTCTCCTGAGAAATTCTGCAACGCAGCTAGAACCCAAGGCCCGGGCGTGGTCTTATTAATCACCCGTAACTGGGAGAGGAAATGTTTTCTTGCAGCATGAAGCCAAGAAATCAAAAGCAGAAAGGGAGGTGATGATTTTCCAAATGAAATCCCCAAATGATCAGGACAGGCCCTCTAACAAATTTCTTACAATTTATTTACTATTTCCCACGAATGATCTAGGAGGAGTAGTTGGGGGAATCTCCCAGTTTGAAGAGAACAGACTGTCCTTTC
>NW_007757003.1:6323-6972 GCF_000696425.1 Galeopterus variegatus | reverse complement strand
TGTTCAATATGTAAAACAACTCTTGTTTTGGGGACTTGTTAGGAAAATCATTATCATTTTTCCTACTATTTTTTAGACAGTTTTTTTTATTGATCACCAATATGTGGTGATCAAATCAGGATAATTAGTATACTCACATTTGCAAAATATAATCAATCTTTGTGCCCTGTAACTAATTTCTTGCTAACCCCCCTTCCCCTCTCCCTTTCCCACCTCTAATTTGTTAGGAAAATTAAATGAGATATTTGTGATTCTCTTATTATAATACCTAGCATATAGAACACATCTAATAATTTTTAAACAAAAAAATCATAACTAAACTATAGTTTTAAAAAATAATGATTTGTTCCTGTGTTGATAGCCTCCCTACTTAGAGCTTCAAGTGGACCTAGTGCAAAAGCATAGGAGAGACTTTTCATTCTCTGTATTCCTCATAACATCATATCCACATATAATTACATTGTGTTATTTCTATTCAAAACACATTCTGAAACTGTTTTCTTTATCTTTGCATTTAAAAAAATATATGAACAGTTCACTAATCATTCCATTCCATTTCTTACTAGATGAGTAGTTGGTCACTTTTAATCATCACAAAGGGAAAGACTGATTTAATGGTAATAAAAACTATATGGTTGAGAAATCTATG
>NW_007757003.1:0-1032 GCF_000696425.1 Galeopterus variegatus | reverse complement strand
GACATCTGGGCCATTTCCAGTTTTAGCTATTATGAATAAAACTGCTATTAAATGTTCTATTAATCTTTTTGTGACCTATGTTTTCATTTCTCTTGGGTAATTACATCAGAGTGGAACTTTTGGGTCACAGAGCAAGTGTATGTTTAATTTTAGTTTTCCAGAGTGGTTGTACCATTTTACATTCCCAGCAACACTGTAGAAGAGTTCCAGTTTCTCCACAAACTTACCAACATTTGGTGGTGTCTGTCTTTTGAATTTTAGCTACTCTGGTGAATGTATAGGAGCATCTCATTAAGATTTTGATTTTCATTTCTTTGATAACTAATTAATTTATTTCATGTTCTTACTGGCCATTTGTGTATCTTCACTGGGAACTGTTCTTACATCTTTAGCCTATTTATCTAAAAATCATGTATGTATCTTTTTATTACTGAGTGGTAGCAATTTCTTTATGTTCCCTACATAGCAGTCATTTGTCAGGTATGCGTTTTGGGAAATATTTTCTCCCTATCAACTGCTTGCCTGTATACTTTCTTAGGGATGTTTTGAAGAAGAAAGAAACAATCAGCACTAAAGGTACACGTTATCCCTCATTTTACAGATTTGAAGCTATTTACCGTAGTCAAAATATACCATAATTAAGTGAAGGCGATTTACCAGTAAGCATGGTTTCAAAACATGTGCATTTAAAAATTCTATGTAGCCTCTCAAACAGACAAGCATTTCACATTGATTCAACTCCTTCCTCCACCCATGGTGACTGAGCTCAGTAGTTTAGCTGAGTAGGTTAGGACTTAACGGATTGGGAGGTGGGGGCTGATTCTAACTTTTTTGTGAAGTAGCGTGCAAGTTATTTGGTTGCCTGTTTCTGCAGCTGTAAAGTAAGGAAGTTAGACTAGGATTATAAGATCTTTTAATTTCCCTTATAACTTGTATATGGTACTAACTATAATAATAAGTACCCAAAAAGGAGAATTAAGATTACTGATGAAAGAGAAAAAGATAACGGATATGATTAGCTATCTCCGTGAA
>NW_007757002.1:6673-6972 GCF_000696425.1 Galeopterus variegatus | reverse complement strand
CTCTAGCTTCTGTCCCTTCTCACACCTGAAAATGCCCACAAGCCTCAACAACGCAGAGGGACCTCTCTTCCTTCCCCTCACACTCCTGCCACCTCCACCACTGATTGCGGGCTCCTGGGCTCTCGGCTCCACTCCCAGCCTCGAGGCTCTGTCCTTGGCAGCCCTCTTTGCTCTATATTTTCTCTCCCGCGTGATTGCTTCTTTCCCTATGGCTTTAAATACCAACCCATGCCTCCCAAATGTCCATCTGAGTGTGGTCCTCACTTCTGAGTAATCTTTAGTACCCCCCACCCCAGCCA
>NW_007757002.1:0-1579 GCF_000696425.1 Galeopterus variegatus | reverse complement strand
GAATCCCTCGTTCTGCAGTTGTGTTTGGTCACTGAGCCTGGAAATGACTGGAGTGCCTTCCAGAGCTCAGGAAGCGGGACAAAGGCCAAGAAGAGCACCCAGAGAGAAAGAAATGAGTCAACAGGAGTCCTGACCTTTCTATGGCTTCATGCTGATCCCCACAGACCAGCAGCCCCTTGGGCCAGTTTCTTTCCCCTGCCACTGACCTGCACTTAAAGGGACTGCCCCATGGCAGGATGGAGGGGCAGCTGCCTCAGGCCACTAGTCAAGGGAACCTGAATGTGTCTGGCTCTTCCAACTGTGATGGTGACTATAGCTCCTACCATTAGAATCCCAAGGGCACTAAGGCCCAGGGGCTAGTTGTCCAGGTCTGGAGCCAGACTGCCTGGGAGCAAAGCCCGGGAGCTGCACACACCGGCTGTGTGAACTTGGATGCAGCTCTCAACTTTGAGAGTCGGTTTTCTTCATCTCTGCAGAGTGGTGAAAATAGTACTTACCTCACTGGTTTGTGAGGTCAAAATGGTGAGAACAAAATGTGTGGAGGATGTGAAGCATTTGGGATCTCTTTGGGATGCTGTAAGTGATGTGCAGCTTTCACGGCCTGTGTGTGTTGTCCTAGTCAGCTGGGTGCTGTGACTAAATGCCACAGGCCAGGGGGCTCACAGAACGGGCATTTACTGCCTCACCATTCTGAAGGCTGGAAGTCCCACATCATCAAGGTGTCAGCATATTTGGTTTCTGGTGAGGCCTCTCTTCCTGGCTTGCAGACAGGACAGATGACTGCTCACTGTGTGCCCACATGGCGGAGAGAGAGAGAGACAGAGCTCTGATGTCTCTTCCTCTTTTTTCTATTGTTTGTTTTTGAAAGTTAAGTTGCATTTTTTTGTGTGTATATATTTTAGGTGCACAACATGGTGTTTTGATATATACATGCATAGTGAAATGATAACTACAGTCAGGCAAATTAACATATCCATCTCCTCACATAGTTACCTTTTTTTTTTTAATGGTGAAAGGATCTGAAATCTACTCTCTCGGCAAATGTCCAGTGTACAATGTTTATTTTTTTAGATGTAGAATTGTGCTATTTTTTAATTTTTTATTTCAGTATAAATGGTTTTTTTTTTTACATTTATTTATTTATTTATTTTTACAATGTAGTTGATTTTCGTGTCCCTTTACCCCCTTCCCTCTCTTCCCTCTCACCCCCATCAACATCATATCTGTTCACTTATTTTAACAAGTTCAAAGAATTATTGTAATTGTTGTGTCTTTTTTCTCCCCATTTATTTGCTTGTATGTTTATTAATTTATTTTTATTAGCTTGCACATATAAGTGAGAATATGTGGTATTTCTCTTTCTGTGCCTGGTTTATTTCACTTAATATCGTTTTCTCTAAGTTCATCCATGTTGCTGTGAATGGTAGTATTTCATTATTTTTTATAGCACAGTAGTATTCCATTGTGTAGATATATCACATTTTCCTTATGCATTAATCTGATGATGGGCATTTAGGCTGGTTCCAACTCTTGGCTATTGTAAACAGAGCTGCAATAAACATGGGAGTGCAGGTATCCC
>NW_007757001.1:5435-6972 GCF_000696425.1 Galeopterus variegatus | reverse complement strand
AAAAAAAGATATGAAAAGCTGCAGAGCTCTACATAGAAATAAGACATAAAAACTGAAAGCTTATTTTCCGGAGCCTACAACACGGCGGGCACTGTGCCGTAACTTCCCTAGTGTCCCCTAATCCTCCTCACACACTCCAGCAACCCAGAAGACGTGAACTATGATCCTGACTTTACAGATAGAGCAACAGGGATTAACAGAGCTAGACACCTTGACGGAGGGCCAGAGCTGATAAGCAGATGAAGCTGAACACAAGATCCATTCCTGTGTGGCCCCACAGCTGGGTAATAAGGGGCGTTACTAATATTGAACACTAGAAACAGTCCCCACAAATACCTGATGACATAAAGATCTAAGAAACCACCAAAAGGTCCCTAAATTGAAGACATCTTGATGCTTTCTTTTTTTCTCCACAAGCCTAGAGCCAAGTTTCATTCCCAGCCAACTTCCCCCATCCTCTTTGCCACAATACCAATGCACCCCATGGAAGAGAGCTGGCACTTTGAATGATGGTTCCAAACAGCAGCAGAGAAGTCACAGATTTTTAATCACAATATTCCCACAAGACTCTCATATATCTGGAGTCCCTACGTGATTGCTGCACACTCAAAGTAAACAGGAAACTGTTTTCTTATAAGGAGTAATTGGTTTCCCCTGAAATCCTTCAGCGTCTTCTAAATGCCTGAGGTTTTCTTAATATACGTTAACCAGTTCTGAAAATTATGAGACTTCAAAATAATGTGAGAGATACTAGGTTCTCAAGATACAAGGGTACTTTGAAAAGTTCATGGAAAACAGAATTAAAAGATAATATAAATATTTCCACGAACTTTTTCAAGTATCCTCATAACTATTATTTTAATATACTTACCTTTCTATATGAAATCTATGATATTGGAATGTACTCCTGGGTTAAAAGATACATTCACATATTTCAGAAAATATGTGTAATATTATACATAAAATCAAATAGTGTTTCAGAAACTTCACTCAGTAGCAATATGCCTCATAATTCGGGCATGAAGAAAATCATTTCAGAGCACACAATGGAACCAAGAGTTTTAAAGCAAATTGTTCTGAAATGGTTGCCACAGAAAATAAATTAAATTAAATTAAGTCAAAATAATTACCAAAGACATAAGTCATGACTTCTCAGCATCTTAAATGGTCAATACCTCTGTCTGAAATAAAGTCCTAGAGAGAAGAATCAAAGCCCCACACACACCTACACCACACCCCACTCTCTCTTTCTCTCTGTCCCTCCTGGGGCAAAATTCAAGCGTTCCCCTCCATCATGTGGCTACTTTGAGAAGCAAATTAAATCACAGTATTGAAAGTATGTTTGCATCTGAAATATAAGCAATAATAGAATTCTGTCAGCAACATTTTCCAGCAGCTGTAATTGCTGTGAAATTCATTCTGAGAGTGAGCAACAATCTTTTCTAACTTAACAATACTGATTTAAAACTCTATATTCCAGAACAACATGTGACAAATTGCTTTTCTTCTCCATGTGACAGCCCTTTAAATTCTGAAG
>NW_007757001.1:3565-4764 GCF_000696425.1 Galeopterus variegatus | reverse complement strand
CCACTTTTTTTTTTTACTACATTTTCATTAGTTACCTTTCAAACACTTGGTTCAAATTAACGTATTAGCAGCTCCAGTCTTCCTGTCTCTTTTTATTTTCAAAGAAAAAATCTAAACTGGCTTATAGAGCACAATTTTTTTTTCTAAAACGTACAGTGGATTTAATCTCCACTCTTTTGTTAAAATATAATACAGGATCATTATAATGATTTTAGAATTTGAAGGAGATTAGCACACTGTCCACAAGTATTCTGGCATTTATGGAGGGGTACCCCTTTGAAAATTGGCCCATTCCCCACACTTTGTGAATTTCCCGAGACATCAAACAGGATTCTGTGACCTCAAGTTCACAATCTTTTAGTACTAAATATGCACCAAACATGTTCTAAAGGTTTCAGTTTTTTATGTAAGAAATCTCTTTCCTTTCAGATATTTTTAGGTGTTACTTTCTTCCTTCTGATGCTAATTCTTCCTCCTCCCCTCTTTACTGTTCAAATATCATATTTTCCTGATAGAGACAAAAAAAAAGTTGCCACTGGGCATTTTTGTTTTATCTTTTAAAAGAATCTATTCATTTACCCTATCCCGTATTTCTTCAGAATCCAAACCATTAAATAATCCTATTTAATGCCTATGCCTAGATGTGTTCTTAGTTTTCAGCTCATTCTGGGATTCAGCATTCCTGGGATTGCTGAATTCTTGGGATTGTCCAGGACCTGTGGGCACGGACAAGGGATTTCACTCTGCTATCATCATCCAGAGGCTGCCAGGGTACACAGGAGACGAGGGTTCCCCAGACTGGGTCCCTCATCGCCCACTTAGAGTAGAGGATCACAGTTATGTGAATGACTGTGCTTCAATGTAGAAAGAACTACCTTTGAAATGTGAATTAATCCATGACCCCCTCAGATGTCACCATGTGATACTGGTCTGCCTCCATTTGGCTTCTCACTGGAATCTGCAGACACAGTCTCAGGTATCTTTGCACATCTTCTCAGTTGGTCTATGACTGTGCTTCAACACATCTATGAGTCTCCACAAATTCACTGAAAAATGTTCTAGTTATGTATGTGGAAAGAATTCTTAGCTTAACTCTGATTCTTAAAGTGGTTATGATCAAAACAAAGTTAATGAAAAATTCTAAAAACATGTTTTTAAGTATTTTTAACAATTTCACTGTCAGTTTTACCTTAAGTTTT
>NW_007757001.1:0-714 GCF_000696425.1 Galeopterus variegatus | reverse complement strand
AACTACAGACTCGAAGTTTAGGGCCGACACAAAAGAAGATTCCTGAGAGCGCCCAAGCCATGTTGCCGACTGAGTAAGCAGCCCCAGGCGGCAGAGACCAGAGACGAAAGACGGGGTCCACACCAACGCAGAAATGGAAACAGAGGCACCCGGACGGTCCAGCTCTGTGAGTGACCCACAGCCCAGCCCTGCTTATGAGGCAGACCCCCGCCCGGCATCCGCCTGCCACATCAGACCAGCCACCGACCCCAGGGCTGCCCCCATTTTCTCGGGTGGGGGCGGAGTCAGCCAGTTCGGCCAGGTCTGAATACCTGGCTCGGCTCCTCACTGAGCTCTGCCACTTGCTTGACCCGGCGCAGGGCCTTCCAGGACCTGCAGGCCGGCCTCCCATCCCACTCCCTCCACGGTTCTATGGTGGGGCTGGTGACGTGGGGAGCCCCTGGTCAGTGTCGGGAGATAGGGAAAAGCAGCCGGGCCAATCGTTACTCCACCGCACCCGGGACTCCACCCCCAGTAAACCTCCTGTTGCCGGGAGGCAGATACCACCTCTGCGGCCACCAGTTCGGAAAAACGCCTAGCCGATTTTTAGTTAGGAAGAGTGTGGTTGGAACGCTCCCAGGCTTCTTGAGCCTACCAAAGAGCTGAATTCAGGTGGGTGCAGGAGTCAATCAGCACCAGGGGTTTCAAAGAGGAACTGTGTGCTGCGGGCTCCTC
>NW_007757000.1:6763-6973 GCF_000696425.1 Galeopterus variegatus | reverse complement strand
ATCCATGTAATGGAATATTATTCAGCCATAAAAAAGGAATGGAGTGCTAATGTGTACAAGGCACACCATGGTTTAACCTTGAAAACATTATGCTAAATAAAAGAAGCCAGAGTATAAAAGCTACATATTGTATGATTATGATTCCACTATATAATGTTCAGAGTAGGCAAATTTATAAAATTCATAGAGAAATAAAGTAGATCAGTGGTT
>NW_007757000.1:0-1043 GCF_000696425.1 Galeopterus variegatus | reverse complement strand
TGCTCTGGTAGGAATAAGTGTTCTCCAAAGTGTTTTCAAAGTTGTAATAAAATAATTTGCAGCATTGGCACATTTTTAGTATATTTTTAGAATGTAACTTGTTAATTTGATTATTTAAGGGAAAAACACATTTTATGCTCTATTAACTGGATAATATTCTCCTTGAATTATTAGAATAATTGCATCTATGTTTTTATAATCTAGCAGATTTTTTAAAATGCCTTCCTTTGTCACCTGGAGAAATGAACAAATTTCCGCCCTAAGGTGGTTTATTCCCTAGTCTTCATTATAATAGTTGGTTATGAGTGGCCCATAATTAAGAGATTTTTAATTTGATAGGAGCAAGTATATAAATATCTACATCTGAAGTCCAAGGAAGGCTTAAATCTAAAGTTCTCTAGCTTCTTAAAATTATGCTTTTCTTGAGTTATCTTTAAACAGAGAGGAGAAAGAGATGATTAAAAAGTTCCTGTCAAATATAGTAGATTTGAAGTACAGATTTGGTGATCTGCAGTGTCAGCACTCCAGGTTAGTAAAGAGATTTTGAGATATTTATAAATATGTGTCTTAAGACACAAATCAAATACAAACTAATTTATTCTATTATCTTGGACTTTAAATCGCTGGAGTAAATCATAATAACTTGTCAGTTGAAATTAAATTTTGTCAGTGTTAGTTGTATTTGTGTTTTAATTTTAAAATAGCATTGTTTGTACACAAAATCAACCTCATTTTTTCTAATTGTAAATTTAACATTTGTTTAATAATTTTAAAAGAGACTTTTCAAGTCATAAAGAATTATTTGAAATTAGGATTCTATTTTGTTACTTTTCTTTTTAATATTTATTTTTAAAAGAGCTTTATTGAGGTATAATTTGTATACTATAAAGTTTCATTTAAGTGTCAATTCAATGGTTTATATTTACTATGTATTTACTAATTTATTTACTAAATTTACTATATTCACAGAGTTGTGCAACCTCTACCAATATTTAATTTTAAAACATGCTTGACTCCATAGCAAGTTAAAGTTTCTTTATATT
>NW_007756999.1:5885-6973 GCF_000696425.1 Galeopterus variegatus | reverse complement strand
GTGTGCCAGGTCTGTGGAAAGGCAACGTGACGTGGTGGGAAGGCACTGTGGTGTGCAACACTGGGCAAACTGGGTTGGAGACCTGGTTCCCTTCTGACTGGCAGCATGGCATTGAGCTGGCTATTTGGAATATCTATTCACTCTTGTACACGTCTCCATAACAACAGCAATGACACCCCGTTTGCACCCTTCACAGAGTTGTTATGGGGGTAAAATTAAATTCTGTATCAGAATGGTAAGGCTCGATGTAAACATTAATTGCTTATTTAGATAACGTTATTTGTGGTAATCATTCTGCAAGACTGAGTGTTTTTATTCAGCTCCCCTGGCATAGTGGAGTCATGACAAGCCTCGGGTTTTCTGGTTCATGTAAGTAATGGAAATTTAGAGGGCTTTGTGAGGGGACAGCCAACAGGTGACACAGGTGTCAAGCATGAGACTTGCTTCATGGGGACAGGGCCCAAGAAAGCCCCAGGGAAGCACCTGCAATATCAAGCCCGAGTAGAGCCCCTCTGAGCACTACTCACTGGTCATCTCTTCCATTACCACAGTGGGAGGAAAAGGCACGTGAGGCCTCAGAGGGGCCCTCGCCAGCTATAATCAACCACAGCCAGTCTGTTTCTGACGGGCCAAGGGAACGACAGCAAGAGGCCCGGGTCTCATTCTACCCTTGGGTGACAAATTCCTGAGTGAGGAAAGCAGACAGGAGCTGCTGGCCAAACTCTGGGTAGGCAAGTTACAGGTGTAGACTTTGCCCTGAATGCTGGACGGCCATGCGACGGGGCAGAGAAGATTGTTACTCATTTGCTGAGATCCACACTAAGAAACTGACTTTGTCTTGTCTGTCAGGGACTTGCACAAGGCTGTGAAGGGCTGGACTCACGCTCTAGGTGGGCAGCACAAAGACCAGGTCAAGGGTCGCACAGGGGAAAGACAGGAACAGGCGATGGGTTAGGAGGCTGTTGCTGTAGTCACAAGAAGTAACGGTGGCAGGAGTAGAGTAGCAATGGGAAGAGAGAAAAATGGACCAGGAGGCAAATTCAGCAGAGCTCAGAGGTGATTGGACATGGAAGCTGAGCAAAAGGAGG
>NW_007756999.1:0-231 GCF_000696425.1 Galeopterus variegatus | reverse complement strand
TCCCCTTCAGAATGGGAACACTTTCACAACTCCTATTTAACATAGTTTTGGAAGTACTAGCCAGAGCAATCAGGCAAGAAAAAGAAATAGAAGGCATCCAGATTGGAAAAGACAAAGTCAAATTGTCCCTGTTAGCAGATGATGTGATTGTATACAGAGAGAAATCTAATGACTTTACAAAAAATTCTTAGAGCTGATAAACAATTTCAGTAAATTTGCAGGATACAAAAT
>NW_007756998.1:5685-6973 GCF_000696425.1 Galeopterus variegatus | reverse complement strand
TCACAATAGTTTGGGTTTTCCTGGGCTTGGACTCCATATAAAATGAAATATTATTTTGTTTATAGCTTCTTTCTCTACGATTTTTGATGCCTTTATTACTTCCTGTGAATTCCAATAATCATCCCACATCATCTCCTGAAAGTATAAAGAATTTCCTCTTGAGTTTTTAGCAGGGCATGTCTGAAACCCAGCAAGGGAGACATTAAATCTTAAAACTGAAGAATAATCTCCCTTGACTGCATGTCCCGCATCCTCTGCACACTTGTGTGGGGGTTGGGCCTCCAAGTCCTCTGGCAACCCGGCCCCTACAGCTTTCCAGGGCTCAGCCCACACTTCAGCTCTTCCAGGCTGGCATTGCAAGCTGGAAACTCTATAATTCTGGAGTCTCAGTTGTGGTCTCACTCCCATGGCTACACTAGGAATGGCCCTGGTGGGGTTTCTGTGCTGCAACTTCAACACAACATTTCGGCTGGAAATTGCTCTAGCAAAGGCTGTCTTTGGTGACTCTGCCCCTGTCATAAATCTCTTCCTGGGCCCCCAAGCTTTTCCACACATCCTTTAAAATCAGGTTGGAGGCAGCCACGCTTCCACAGCTTTTGCATTTGGCCAGCCTGCAAACTTAACACCACGAGGATGACACCAAGGCTTCTGGCTTGTCTGTTTTGAAGCTGCGGGTCCAGCAGTACCTGGGGCCAATTTAGGCATGGTTGGAACAATCAGAGCAGCCAGAGAAGCCAGGGTTCAGAAAGCAGCATCCTGAGGCAACCCTGGGCAGTGAGCCCATGCAGGGTACCCCAAACCTGTTCCCTGAAATTCTCTCTTCCTAAGCCTCTGGGTCCGGGATGGGAGGGCACTCTGAAGGATCTCAGAAATGCCTTTGGATTCTTTATTCCATTGTCTTGATGATCCCTCCATTCTGTTCTGATCTCCTTAGCAAATGGCCCCTTAGTTTCCTCTCCTGAACAAGGTTTTTCACTCTTTATATGGCCAGGCTGAGAGTTTTCCAATTTTTTACCTTCTGCTTCCTTTTTAATTATAAAATCCAGCTTTAGTTCATGACTTTGCTGCCATAACTCAGCATAGACTGTTATAAATAACCTTGAATGACTTGCTGCTAGGAAATTTCTTCTGCCAAATATCCTGGTTTATCACTTTGAAGTTCCACATCCCATAAAACTTTTGGGCATGGATACAATTCAGCCAAGTTCTTTGTCAATTTATGACAAGTGTGACTTCTGCTCCAGTTTCCAATAAGCTTTTCTTCATTTTCATCTGAGACCTTCTCAGA
>NW_007756998.1:0-204 GCF_000696425.1 Galeopterus variegatus | reverse complement strand
TTTAGGATAAAAGAGCTATTCTTAAATACCTTATTAAATAAATCTGATCAAACTTCCTCCCTCAAGATTTTGATATGTGTCTCCTCACCAGCCCAAGTGTTATTCTTTACACCCCATTTGAAGACACATGTTCTTATCCAACATTTGATTTTCCAGTCATTCAGTTTGTTTTGTGTTTTTTATGGATAGCTTCATCTAATGTTA
>NW_007756997.1:5969-6973 GCF_000696425.1 Galeopterus variegatus | reverse complement strand
TGAAAATCCTTTCTAGGGTACGAAACCTAATCTCTGTATTATAACATTTGAGGGATTCTGCGATATGTCTTCTACTTTACTTTCCAAATCCATGCCTCCTAAATGTACTATATATAGATATGCATTGACAAGTTAAATGTGAAAGAAGTGTTTCTTTTTATAAGGAATACATTTCCCTCTGACTATTCTTAATAAGTCAGTATAATTTATATTTCAAGATTTAAACATTCGATTTATATTTTACCAGGGAGTGAAAACAATCTGAGTCAGTTTGGGATTTCCCAATCCTAGGACCATTCCCAGAATTGAGTTTTATTCTAGAAAAATAACATATTGCCAAGGCAAGTTGCAGAAGTGGAGATGGATATAGTAGTTGATTGCATCTGTCAGTATAGACATTTTTACAGTCCTGCCTGATTCTAAGTTTTTAGTTCATCTAGACTGCTGCTAAAATCTCCCTTGTTCCCAAGCACATGACCCATTTTGTCCTATTGTCATCCTCTGCCCCACATTTTGATGCAAATGTATCATACATTGAGTGCCACACTAGGACATGAGGATCTCTGAGGTTAGTTTAATGATCAGTCTGCTTAGACTCACTATGCAACCTGTCTCCACCTGACTTCTTCCCACACACATTCAGGGCTCTACCTCAAGTACATAAGACTCATTGGGATACTGTTGCTATCCTGGAACCAGGGTTAAGAAAAAACACAAGTTCCCTCCATTTTACACTAATTTATATCTGGAATTTTGTGGTTTTCTTTCCCTCATTTCCTCCTACCCCAGGACAGAAATTTTTTTTTTTTTTTTTTGCTTTTTTCCTTAATGGTTGAAGAAGAACTTTTAAGTTAATCAATTCCACTATCAGCAAGCATTTTGTTTAAGCATATTTATTTTACTAAATGCCACCTGCTTGTGGAGCACAAGAATCTAGAATGAGATTTTCTTTTTTCTCTACTTTCCTTGTGTATGAATCCTCCTTTGTGACCATGAGCACAGAA
>NW_007756997.1:0-1086 GCF_000696425.1 Galeopterus variegatus | reverse complement strand
AATGAAATCATGGTAGGAGAGAAATATGTGTATGTTTCAGAAAGGTAAGGAGTAGACAAAAAAGAAATAGGGTTGTTGGATTGGTATAAATCATTTGAAGAATGCATCTGAAGAGCGAGGAACAAATCATGCAGTATGTTCAAAGACTCTAATTACACATCTATAATAGTTGACAGACTAGCAGAAATGACACAAAGAAAACAGGAGGCTATATGTAGCTAATGATCAAAATTACACTTAATCAATTTTTATTATTGTATTGTTAATTCATTAGAAACATCATGAATTATTTGTTCCATAATTGCATATGAAGCAATTTTTAAATGTTTTTAAGTCAAGTCCTAATGGTTCCATAAAGACAATTACTTTTCGATCTTCAGGACAGTAAATTGTGTTAATGGGATGAGGGCTTCTCACAGCAGCCCAGGAATTCCTAAGTCACATGAAATGTGCCTCACACAGGGAGTTTACCTGTTTCAAATTTTCAAAGCAACAAGGACACATTTAGTTTTTATAAAATGGTGTTTTGAGATTAATAGCAAGATGGCAAGTGCTCTTTTTCTATTTAAGTCTTCTGAGAACTAACTCCTTCTCTTTTATAGTTACATTCAAGGCCAGTAGATTTCAACTGCTTTTCTCAGATCAGGTCTTAGGAAAAATAAACTCATGTGTAGCTGTTTGTCACATAACATGTTCTGATGTGTGATGTCCATGACATTTTCAGAAATTCTTATTCTCATATCTAAATCAAGAAGTATTAATTGTTTTTCTTAAATTCTGGCATTTTCAATGACCACTTTCTTCCAAAATAACTCATTTAAAAAATAATATTGTCTAATATACTCTAGTAATCTCAAGGTTATTGCCTTTATTTTCTGAAATGAAAACATTCCCTTTTTTTCAAACATGAACAAACAGCTGAATAACATAGAGAATAGTTGGAGGAGAATTTGGGGCAGCCAATAAAGTAGGGAGATTACCTTAATTTTTTTCAATTAAATGCATGTGGTGATACCAAAAACGGGGAACGAAAAGAAAAGGAGTAAGTATGGTAAAGAACTGTCACAGTAAAAAATATGATGGTGT
>NW_007756996.1:5405-6973 GCF_000696425.1 Galeopterus variegatus | reverse complement strand
GAATAGGTATTTCTCAAAGGAAGATACCCTAATGGCCAGCAGACACATGAAAAAAATGGTCAATATCACTTAGCATCAGGGGAATGCAAATCAAAACCACATGGAGTTATCATCTCATCCCAGTTAGACTAGCTATTATCAAAAAGATGAGAATAACATGCTGGCAAGGATGTGGACAAAGAAGAACCTTTCTACACTGTTGGTGGTACTGTAAATTTATGTAGCCATTATGGAAAACAGTATGGTGTTTCTTCAAACAACTATAGCTAGAAGTGCCATAAATTACTGCAATCCCACTGCAGGGTATATACCTAAAGGAATGAAAATCATCATGTTGAAGGGATACCTGCACTCCCATGTTCATTACAGCTCTATTTTCAATAGCCAAGAGTTGAAACCAACTTACATGTCCATCACTGGATGGCTGGGTAAGGAAAATGTGCTATATTTACATAATGGTATACTACTCTGACATAAAAGAACAGAATGAAATCCTGCCATTCTCAGCAACGTGAACGAACTTAGAGAAAATTATCTTAAGTGAAATAAGCCAGGTACAGAAAGGAAATACCACATGTCCTCACTCATGCATGGGAGCTAAAAATAAAGAAATAAAAAAAGACAAATACAATAATTATAATAAACAATTGTACTTTTAAAAGAGAAAACAGAAGTGAGGTTACCAGAGGCAGGAAAGGGTGAAGGGAAGGGGAGTAAGTGAGGAATTGGTAAAGGTTCATGAAAAGTGATTACATTGTATAATGTTGACTATACTAATTATCTTGATTTGAGCATCACATATTGCACACAGGTATTGACATTCAATGCTGTACCCCATAGATATGTACAACTATTCTACAATAAAAAAATATATATCAATAGGGTTGTCTTCTTATTTTTAATATTTATTAAGTTATTTAATTTTAATTTTTTTTCAGTTCTTTAGTATGCTGTATTATTATAGTTGGAAACTTCAACACCCATTTTCTAATTAACTGAGAGATCAAGAAGGTATAAAATCATTGATTATAGGTGACTCGAACAACATTATCAATCAACTTGATCTAATTGACATTTATAAACCACTCCATTCAACAACAGCAGAATGCAAATTTTTCTCCAGCTTACATAACCGTTGACTAAGATAGACCACAAACACACTTTTACAGATTTAAAACAATAGAAATGATATAATGTCTTGAGAAAAATTTTAAACAATTTAAACTACATGAATATAAAAATATGACCAATCAAAATCTGTGGTATACAACAAACTCAGCACCTGGGGAAAACCTTACAACATCAAATGCATACATTATAAAATAGGATAGATTTAAAATCAATATTCTAAGCTTTGAACTTAGTAAACTAGAGAAGGAAGATCCATTTAAATATAGATCAAGCAGCAGAAAGAAAAGGATAGAATAAAAATCAATGAATTGAAAAACAATAGAAAAACCAACAAAAGTTAAAAGCTGTTTCTTTGAAAAGATTGATAAAGTTAATAAACCTCTTTATAGGCTCACCAAAAAATAGAGAATACATAACATACTCATATCATAAATGAA
>NW_007756996.1:0-742 GCF_000696425.1 Galeopterus variegatus | reverse complement strand
AATCAAAACCACACTGAGATACCATCTCACCCCAGTTAGGATGGCTAATAACCAAAAGACTCTGAATGATAAACGCTGGCAAGGTTGCTGAGAAAAAGGAACTCTCATACATTGTTGGTGGGACTGCAAATGGTGCAGCCTCTATGGAAAATGGTGTGGAGGTTCCTCTAAAAATTGCAGATAGATCTACCATATGACCCAGCTATCCCACTGCTGGGAATTTACCCAGAGAAATGGAAATCATAAAGTTAAAGGTATACCTGTTCCCCAATGTTCATTGGAAGGTATACCTGCTCCCCAATGTTGATCGCAGCACTCTTTACAATAGCCAAGAGTTGGAACCAGCCCAAATGTCTATCATCAGATGAGTGGATAAGGAAACTGTGGTATATCTACACAATGGAATACTACTCTGCTATAAAAAAGAATGAAATACTGCCATTTGCAACAACATGGATTGACCTAGAGAGAATTATATTAAGTGAAACAAGTCAGGAACAGAAAGAGAAATATCATGTGTTCTCACTTATTTGTGGGAGCCAAAAATAAATAAATAAATAAATAAATAAATAAATAAATAAATAAATAAATAAACTGGGGGGGGGGAGGGAAGAAGACACACCAATTACAATTCCTTGAAATTGATATGACAAGCAAACAGAAAGGACATTGTTGGGAGGTAGGGGGGAGAGGGAAGAGGGAGGGAGGTTTCGGTAATGGGCCACAATAATCAACCACATTG
>NW_007756995.1:6557-6974 GCF_000696425.1 Galeopterus variegatus | reverse complement strand
AAAGGAAAATAATAACTCTCAAATCCTAGATTCTATAGAACAGGAAGTCCTTGAAATGATCAACAAGCAATTTCAAGCAACAATTCTAAGGAAACTAAATGAGATACAAGAAAACTCAGTTAAACACACATGAAATGACAAAAAGTATACAGGACCTGAAAGAAGAAATGTACAAAGAAATCAATGCCCTTAAAAAGAATGTAGTAGAGCTTGTGGAGCTGAAGGATTCCTACAATGAAATAAAAAACACAACAGAAAGTTTAACCAGCAGGCTAGAACAAGCAGAAGAGAGAATTTCTGATCTTGAAGATGGTCTATCGGAAATAACACACACACACACACACACACACACAGAGAGAGAGAGAGAGAGAAGAATTTAAGAGATTGAAGAAAATCTAAGAGAGACAACCTTAAGCA
>NW_007756995.1:0-968 GCF_000696425.1 Galeopterus variegatus | reverse complement strand
AAATACCTCTCACAATCCTATGACCTCACCTGGCATGATATTTTCATGATCCTTACAACTATCCTTTCACCTGAGGTTCGAGAACAGGTCTGGGTTGTGGCCCAACAACATGCAGATGAGTCACATGCACAAAACAATAGATGGCCCACAGGTGTTGAAGCCGTCCCCCATGTTGACCCCAATTGGAGTTATCAGAGCAGACGTGGGGACCGTGACCTCCAAGATCATATGGTCACCCATATACATTCTGCTTTACAAAAACTTACCCACAAATGGTTAACTATAATAAATTGAGAGAAATTACCCAATGATCCACTGAGAACCCAGAGAGTTCCTAACCCATCTCTCGGAGGCACTACAAAAATATACCCACATAGATCCCTCTTCCCCAGCTGGGACAGCTCGCCTCCAGTCCCATATTATCTCTCAGTCTGCTCCAGACATTCAGAAAAAACTAAAAAGTCTCATAGATGGCCCCAGTTCCAGCCCCAGAGATCTCCTCAATCTGGCTTTCAAAGTTTTTAGCAATAGAGAGGAGGAGGAAAAGAAGGAGCAATACAAGAGAGATCAGGACAAATACCAGCTTCTGGCCAATGCCATCTGGGGACCCTCTACCCAAAGGGCTCACATATCAAAACCTTGAAATGAGCCACCCGGCAACTGTGTCAAGTGTGGCCAGCTGGGCCACTGGGCTCGAGCCTGTCCTAACCCTTGGCCCCCTCCCAGGCCTTGCCGATATAGCAAGCAGGAGGGTCATTGGGGGATCAAATGCCCTGCTCATCAGAGAGGGAGTGGGCCAATCCCTGCCCCATGCTTCTTGGCTTTGCCCAGGATTTGAGGACCCCACAGAGATCACCACCCAGGAGCCCAGTCTAACTCTCCTCATAGCAGGTAAGCCAATCTCTTTCATTATTGAAACAGGGGCCACTTACTCCACTCTCCCCAAATATTCGGGGCCCACCACTTCA
>NW_007756994.1:6479-6974 GCF_000696425.1 Galeopterus variegatus | reverse complement strand
TAGGTTGTCTTTTCATTTTCTTGCAACAGTAAAGCATTTTTAAAGTTTTGATGTGGTCCAGTTTATCTGTTTTTTTTCTATGATCCACTTTGAGTTAATTTTTGTGTTTATGTGATGCAGGGGGTCCAACTTCATTCTTTTGTATGTAAATATCCAGTTGCTCCAGTGCTATTTGTTGAAATGACAATTCTTTCCCCATCGAATTGTTTTGGCACCTTTGTAGAAAGTCAAATGACCATAAGTGCAAGGATGTATTTCTGGAATGTCAATTCTATCCCATTGATCTATGGTACCCTGCTGCCTTGCTTATTGAAGCTTTGTAGTGAGTTTTGAAATCAGGAAGCATGTCTGTGGCATTTCTAAATGAATTTTAGGATGAGCTTGTCAATTTCAGAAAAAACTGGCATCTGGAATTTTGGCAGGGATTGTGTTGAATCTACTGAGACATTTGACCAATATTGCCATCTTAAATATTATGTCTTCAGATCTGTGAAG
>NW_007756994.1:0-1088 GCF_000696425.1 Galeopterus variegatus | reverse complement strand
TATTCAATTAAGAGGTAGAAATTGTCAGAATAAATAAAAAAGGCAAGACCCAACCGTATGCTGTCTATAGTAGAACATAAAATATATAGAAAGAAAGCTAGGGTAAAATAAATGGATCAAAAAGATATATCACGCAAAACATAAGCAAAAGAAGGCTGAAGTATTAACATGAAATAGACTTCAAGATAAGGAGTATTATCAGAGATAAATAGAAATATTTCATGATGATAAAAGGGTCCATTCATTGGGAAGGCATAACAAACAAATGTAAATATGCCTAATAACAGAGCATCAAAATACATGAAGCAAAAATCGATAGGATGAAAGAGGGTAATAACGCATCCACAGTTGTTAGGTATTTTAACTATCCTCTTTTAGCAATTGATAAAACTGCACAGGAAATTCAGTAAAGACATGGAATTTGGGAACATAGAATCAACCCTTGACTTAGTTGACATTTTTAGAACACTCTACCCAACAACAGCATTTGACATTTATAGAACCCAACACCCAACAACTTTTCAAGTGTACGTGTTATATACGTTCCACAGACATTTGGTGGCCCTTGCACAAGTCTCAACAAATTTGAAAGTACTGAAATCATTCATAGTGTGTGCTCTATTTCTCCAAATAGAAAGTAAATTAGAACTTAATTTTTAAAATCTATATAAATCCCAAATACTTGGAAATTAGGCTGACCTGTTAGCTCAGTTGGTTAGAAGGTGGTGCTAATAACACCAAGGTCCAGGGTTCAATCCCTGTACCAGACAGCCACCTCTAAAAAACCAGCCCCTTCTGGATAATTCAATTATCAAAAAAGAAATCATAAAGAAAATTGGAAAATACATCTAATTAAATGATAATAAAATACAATATATCAAAATACGAGGGGTGCTGCTGTTAATGGCTTCAATGCGTTTGCTTCTCAGGGAGGGCCATCAATGAATGCAAGTGAGAGGAGAAGTCTGGATGGGAAGGTTTATTACTTGTTACAGGTGAGGAGAACACAGGAGATTGTTCCCAAAGTAGTGTCTCCTGGAAGGGAGGGTCACAGCTTCTCTTAATGAGGGTATACACGAATATGATAA
>NW_007756993.1:6185-6974 GCF_000696425.1 Galeopterus variegatus | reverse complement strand
CATTTTCTTATGTGGACATCAAAGTATGAAGAGGAAGTATTTAAGACAATTATATTAAAAATAGTGGGCAGGTAAAGAGATGTAATAGGAGATAAGGTTTTTAACACATCACTCAAAGTTGTAAAATAATGACATCAGATTGTGATAAGTATACATATACATATATTTGTGTGTGTGTGTGTGTGTGTGTATATATATAAGGTTAAGAGTAATCAGTAAAATAGTAATGCAGAAAAACACTCTCAAATACACTATACATAAATAAAATAAAAAATTGAATTACAAAAAGTTTTTATATATGCACAGGAAGGCAGACAAAGGAAAATGAAGAAATAAAAACAGAGAAAACAAACAGAAAAAAAGTTATAGTGCACTTAAATCCTAACATACAGGTAATAACATTAAATGAAAATGATGTATACAATTGTATAACAACTAAAAGACAAATATTAGCTGAGTGAATTAACAAAAAAATGACTCAACTATTTTCTGTCTACAACAAACTTGCTTTAAGTATAATGACATAAGCAGATTGAAAGTAAAGGGTATGAAAGATGTAACAAAAATAATCAAATAAATCAGGAATGGCAATGAGTATTACGTAAAGCAGAATTCAGAGCAAAGAAAATTACCAGAGACGAAGATGGACGTTGTATTATATAAAACAAATGGCCAGTTCAACAAAAAAGATCTAGAAATCCTGAATATGTATGCAGTCCAAAACAGAGCTACAAAGAATGAGAAACAAAACTGATATACTTGAAAGAATAAATAGTTGAATTCACAATT
>NW_007756993.1:0-797 GCF_000696425.1 Galeopterus variegatus | reverse complement strand
TTTAAAGTACATGGAATGACAAAAAATTTTAAAAGTGGGAAATCTCAATAGTCCTTGAATTCTTAAATCACTTGTGTCTATAAGAAAAAATCCTTTTTACAAATGAATTCCATTTCTTAGTGCCAGAATTCTTGAACTTTTCCATATAATGAGAAAGAAATAACACCAATCTTGTTCAAACTCTTCCACAGAATAGAAGAACACTCTCCCAAATGTAATAGGAGAACTTTATAAAGTTTACATGAAATTGATGCGGACATTATAAGAAAGTAAAATCAGAGGTTCATATCCTGCATGACCAAACTAAGAAAACAGCAAATTACATTTGATAAACAAAATCAAAGATGCATCAATTATAAAGCACAATGCACAAATTGAGGTTATTCCAAGAATGAACTCTTCTTGGTTTAACATTTGGTAATCAAACCACTTTTTTAAAGTAAGAAAAAATGTACTATTACAAAGGGAATAACCATTTGACATAATTTGCCACTCTTAAGATTAAAAACTAAAACTCAGAACACTGCAGCAAATATCCTACTCAATGGAAAAATATTGAAAATTTACCCCTGAAATCAGAAAAGATACAGCAATATCTCCTGTCCCCAGTTCTACTCAACATTTTATGGCAATCTTAGCCAGGGCAATAATGCAAGAAAAAATGTAAAAGACCAGAAATTAAAAAGGAAGATATCCAAACATCATTATTCAAAGATTACATGTTTATGGTTCCGGTCTATCTAAGAGCAATTTGTAGGAAATGTATTAGAATTAATAAGCGTTAGCAAGATTGATGG
>NW_007756992.1:6200-6974 GCF_000696425.1 Galeopterus variegatus | reverse complement strand
GGAGTCAGATATGTACAACTCCACGTGTGGATCCTTCTATATTCAATAAGACAAAGGGTAATTACAGTTATTCCTTATTTTGGGTGAGGGGTGGAGGGAGTATGCTAGGTCTGAATGTATCCCCCCGAAATTCTTATGTTAAAACTTATGATGGTATTAGGAGGTGGGGCCTTTGGGAGGTGATTAGGTCATGAAGGCTCCACCCTCATGAATGGAACTGGTGCCTATATAAAAGAGGCCCCAGTGAACTGTCTAGTCTCTTTCACCATGTGAGGAAACAGCAAGAAGGTGCCATCTATGAACTAGGAAACAGGCCCTCACCAGACACCGAATCTGCTGGTGCCTTGACCCTGGACTTCCCAGCCTCCATTAGTATGAGGAATAAATTTCTGGTTATAAGCCACCTGGTTTATGGTATTTTTTTTAAAGTAGCCCGATTGGACTAAGACATGCAAACACACACCACAGGTTTCATCCAGTTTTGTCCTAAATTCTTAGACTTTTTAAAGATCATAAAAATTAAAACGTTGCAAATCTTAAATAGATTTTTCTTTAAAACCATCACTTGTCTTTGTTTATAGCATGAAACATGAAAATTTGAGATGTTTGCATATTCTCCACAGTACACTGATACTTTTGTATTCTTTATGTCACACAAAAATGTATATATGTTTGGGAGGCAGTATGATATAATGGAAAGAGCTAGGCAAACAGATTTGAAAACTTCCTCCACCTCTAGTGGGATGATCTGCCACAAGATGCCAGTCTCAATTT
>NW_007756992.1:0-4828 GCF_000696425.1 Galeopterus variegatus | reverse complement strand
GCTGATTAACATTTAGCTTGGGATATGCTGAAAACCTTGGGTTGTTTTCCACCTGGTTATTAACTATCTTGACGTCATGTAGTTTGTTTTCTTCCTTCAGTATAACTGCATATCTCCTTTTTGAGATTCTTATGATAGTCTTTTTGAATCTAAATATTCACTGATGTAACCAAATAATTCATTCGGAAAATGTTTAAAGACCACTTATTGTGTTTCAGGCACTGTGCTAGTGCTCTTCTGAGGAGACAAAGAAAAATAAGATCCCTGTCTTTAAAGAGTTAGATGTCTAAAGGTGAAGATAAAGAAGTGAACAGGCAATTTCAATATAGTGTTCTCAGTGTTTTCACAGAGGCTCGAACTGGTGTTATAGAAGCTCAGTGGAGGGGCTGCAGTCGTGAGGGAAGGCTTCCTAGAGGGGATACTCAGGCAGAGAATTATCAGGGCTCAGTAGGAGCTACTCAGGTATTGGAAGGAAGTCATTCCAGGGGCACTTGGGAAACTGCAAAAGCAAAAGGTGCCTGTGGGAAGATGGTAGGAACTGAGACTAGAGAGTGTAGCTCTCTGAGGTTATCCTACATAGAGCCAGGTACAAAATGGACTGATGATGATCTTTAGTGTTTACATCAACTTTTTGATAAGGATGACTTGGCCCCAAACCAAATTTTAAAGAACCTAATTTTTCAGCTGGTTATGGCTATTACTAATTATTTTAATAATGAGCTTTCAAACACTGGTACATCCATTCAGAGTATTATGACCTATAAGAATGTATTTTGCTAATGAAAAGTCATACCTACTTTCTCGTATTAACCATAGAACCTCAATGAAGCCAAGTCTAGGCGCTCAACACCACGGCCACAGATCTATCATCCCTCAACTATCCTGGAGTAAATGGAAAGAGCAATGCCACTCTTCAGTCATTTAAAGGTAAATGTTGAGAAAGCCCATTATGTCCTTTGCCTATTAGGTGAGGGAATTGGAACTGATCTTCGGGGAATGGAATAGTAGTTTAAAAAAAAAAAGAGAGAGATGGAGAAAAGACAGGACAAACGCTCCACAGTGAGTCCAACATGCTCAGATACAGAAGACAGAAGACTGGCCCACTCCCTTCAGAACTCCCCTGATCCCATAAGTTTCAACTCCTCCATTTAATCTTGGAAATAGCACTTCCTTTGGTAATATTTCCCAGGTCAATACCATAGTGTTTAGCAGTTAGACTCCAAAAAAGTATCAGCATAGAGAGCACACTAGTTTTGAATGACAGTAGACAGTTGCAAAAAAGGAGTAGGTGTCACAATACTTTACACTAAACTAAAGCTTTCATACAGCATTTTAAAAAATTAAAGAATGACAGCTAGAATAGATGGATTCATAGGGAAAATAAAAAAATGAAAGGATGTGAATTAAGGGAAAAGAAATAAATGTATTTACTGAAAGATGAACCCTAATAATGTTTTATCCATGTGTTAAAATTGAGATTAATATAAAAAGAAGCCTTGGTAGGAATATACATTAATTTAAAAACTAAGAATATGATTGAAATAGACATACTTGACCAAGGTGCAATGTACATCATCACACACACAAAAATAACATCTTCCAATTAAGTTCAATTGTTTTTTTATTTTGGGAGAAAATCAATAAAACTATGTTTGAAAGTGAATGTTAGATTTATTTTTAAAATATTTTACCTGATTTAAATAATTTAGGCACTTTTCAAGACACCAAAGGCAACAAATGCAAGATTTCAGCACACATCGTGCACAAGCATTTTCCTGGATGGGAGAAAAATTGAAATAATTAAAACCCAAGGAATCAGACCATCAGATAGAAGCCGTCAAACATTAGAAAAATAAACAAAAATGTAAAAATCACAACCTATGCTTCAAGACCTCCTCACCCACCCTTTTCTTCCTTAAAATGTAATGGCTGAATTATTTTTAATCAGCTCGGGCCAACATTTATTTAGTACCCATTGCAACATTTATTTAGTGCCTATCTTATGCATATAAGATGCAGGGAGGTATATAAGACCAGCAAGGAACCTACGATCTAGTAGGAGGGAAAAAATACTACACATAAAAAAGGTTAGAATACGATATAGGTACTAAGTGTTATGAGAATGGTGAAAAGAGAGACAACATGGTCTGGGAGACGGGAAAAATACAAGAAAGGCTTTTAGGAAGAGGAGGCATTTGGCCTAAACCATGTTGAAAGGCATGTTATTTCCACAGTCAAGGACAAGGAAGAGGTTCTGAGGAACACAGGACGAGAAGCTCGGGACACTTCCCGTAACCAGTGATGAGATGAAGTTCAGCAAATCATATGAAGTGTATGAGTGGGAGAAAAGGAGAACTTTGTAAAGACTTTGAGGAAAACATTCACAACATTGCCTTAACATTACTGGGTTCTTTACTGCATGTGGAACTGAGGTCTGAAATGTGCCCACAGAAAGGCCAGAAAAGCATTTCCCCCTCACCTTTCCTTTGAGCTGACTGTGAATGTACATAAGGATCATTCGCGGAATTTTGACTAATGTGATAATGAAAGATCCTTTTGCCACCGTACCAAGGTGATAACGAATAAGACGATTCACTGATGCCAAAATAGGTGTAAATGGCAAATTCCTTTTATCCCTATTTTAAAAATGAACAAAAAGACAATTAAAGCCTAAACCAGGATGGAAACACAGGTACAGGTTACAGACCAATGCGGTGAAAAATCAATTCATTATTCTTATTCCATGACAAAATGGCAAAGTAATATGTAACTAATACAAATGCTATGAATGCACCATATAAAATTAATGTTTAATTTCTCTATGGTAGTTTCATGGGTTCTGATGCTCTCACACTTGAAGTTAAATAAAACTGTACTTTGAAAGCTCTTATTAGTGAATACTTATGGAGTTAATCGTACATTCGGAAAATGAAATTTAAAAAGATGTTCAATCTAGACCTGGCACCTCATTGCAAAAGAAAACTATAGCATTAATACTCAGCTCTGAAGTTAGCAAAGGGGACTTACAATTCTAGTTCTGATCCAAAAAAATATAAAAGGCTTGTAATCCTTTGATGGACTTTTATATAAAGCAAAAGTACATATGGCACTACTGCAAGATTTATTTTTCTGCTAAATATAAGTTATAACATGACCTGCTGTTCTGATAAATTTTCTGATACAATTACAGAAAAATACAAAAAATAAAATAAAACCTCCCATTTTCCTACCTCCCAGAATTATCATCTATAACATTCTGTCATATTCATTTTCAACTATTTTTTGAAGAAATGAAACTCTTACAGCCTTAGTCTCATTTCCTTCCCCTCCACCCTATAGACACAATTGCTCAGATGGACTTGAGTTTTCAGACAAATACAAATTCTCACCTAGTAAAATAGTATGTTACCACAGCTCCTGCCACAGTCATCTGCTGACATGCTAGAATAAATTCACTGATCCAAATCAGGCCCACCACATGGTACCACCACATGTACTGCAGAGGCCCAGAAATTTTGAACTCCACAAAGCCTTGGTCGTTCTGAACAGCACTGCCTAGGAAAATATCAAGGAAAGAAAGAAGCAGCACATAAAGTACAAAGAAATATGGCTATTAAATATAAGAGATTAATCTGACTTCCAATGATAGGTCCCTACCCCCAAATCACATACTTTACGATCTCAGTGCTATTTTATTAAGGAACAAAAATAATTATCACTTGAAAAGTTGTGAAATTAAACCTGTATAATTATGTATTTTGCTTTCCTCAAAGAGATCATATAAAGCTTTTAAGAGATGTTCTATATGAATAAAGTTCTTATTACATTATCAGTTATTTAGTTAAGGCATGAATTTTCAAACACTTTGATTTTTTTCAGACATTACTTATCCAATAATTATAGACCTAAATCATAAGCAAAGTAAAGAAATTAATATTATATTTGATTGGTGAGTGTGTGCTGAATGGAGACATATGTTACATACAAGTTTACTATCCTTATACTAATCCTCACAATTAATTCCATTTTGGCTTAACCTTTGATGGCTAGAAGCAAGTCTGAGAATCTATGAACATCATTCAGAGCTCTAGCTAGGTTCAAATTCATGACCATCTCAAAATTAGGATGCAATTCCAGGCCTTACCTGGCCTAGATCCACCCTGCTAGGATGCTCTAAAAATCATGAATAGGGAGTAGGTTATTGAAGAGCTATTTCCATTGTTAGTTCTGATGGCTATAGGAACTTCATCGACACACATCTGAAGAATTATCTCTCTGATGTTTTGAAATATTTGAATGTTGATAAGATTGGTCGCCAAGAGAAAGAAGCAACACATCTTCTTACCGGTAGTGCCAAGAAAAAGAAGTGTCATGATCCAGTAAACCCAAAACAAGACAAGAGCGAAGAAAGTCCAAAAGGGCTGGAAGACCAGCAGTGGCAAGTGAATGAAGACCTTGCCAGCCACGTGGAACAAGGCAATGGTGAGAGCGACACGTTTGCGCATGACCAACATGATCAGGAACAGGATGACCTGTATGGAGAGAACAGACGGAAAGGCTCCAATTACTGTTTTAAGTGGTGAAAACAGAAACTGAAAATGGTGGAAATCCTTAACACAATCCTTCATTCCAAAACCTGTTAAGTATCATTCTCTGAATCCCAATAATATTTTATCAGTCTGTATCTCTCTTTCAGTACTTACTTTCAACTGTATATTATGGTTATCAAGTGTCCTTTAAAGCTAAGCATAAAAAAATTATCAATTTACTAATAAATCCTAGAATCTTCTACCTTTCACTTTCTTTTTTTTTTTTTTTTTTTTTTTCC
>NW_007756991.1:6478-6974 GCF_000696425.1 Galeopterus variegatus | reverse complement strand
AAAATGCACTCAGAAATACCTCCCAATATTATCAGCAAGTCTGGGATCATAGAGAGAAAACATAACTAAGTAATAAAGTACACAGAACCATGAGGAACCTGCAAGAAATATATAAAAAAAATATTTGAAAAATAAATAAACAAAAAACCTTTCCTGACCAATACAAATAAAAAACTCATCAAAAAATTAAATGTTCATGTGGCATTATTTTTCTTTAACATAGAAAACCTTGCTAATCAAAATCTGTCCAGAAGTCAACAACATCATCAAGATGGCTGTGAGCTTGCTGCCTGTCAAAGTAGCAGACTCACCTCAGTTTTTTCACACAAATCTATTGTCCAAAGTGAGTAGAAAGGCTACTGTATATATCCAAAGGAATGGAAATCACCATGTCAAGAGATGCCTGCACTTCCATATTCATTTCAGCTCTATTCACAAGTCAAGATGTGGAAGCAACTTAGGTGTCCATTGACACATGACTGGATAAGGAAAATGT
>NW_007756991.1:0-969 GCF_000696425.1 Galeopterus variegatus | reverse complement strand
TAGTAGAGAAGCCACTCTAGAAAAGCAAGAATTGTTTTAATAGAGGGAATTAGAGTCTACAGCACAATCTTACAGAGCGTGAAGTGTGGCAGTAAGGAAAGCTGATCCTAGACACAGTACATACTCTAGTGCTCCCACAGCAGCCAGAGCACACCTGCCACTGAAGGTGTGGGATCCTCAGTCATTTGGGAATTCCAGGGTGGGGTGCTGATGCTATCAGCTGCCTGCAGAACCTCACCAGGTGACTCTCCAATCTTCACCTCTGTCCAACTGTCTGCCTGCAAGGGCTGATGGAAAGAATTGAGTCCTCCTCTACTGATTTCCTTATCTCATAAAGGGCACCTCATTGAGCAACTCTACAGAAAACTAAAGAAGGGAAAGGGATTTTGAGAAATGTGCTTAGAAGAATGATGCTGATGTTGGGGAACTGGCAGCTGACTTCCCAGTATGGTCATTATCTCCCCAACTCTTAGAATTTATTTCAGTTAGGGGATGGAGCTAGAAAACACTCAGATGTGTTTCTCAGTATCATGAGCAAATTTGGGATCATAGCAAGAAAACTTAATTAAGTCAAAAAGGAAACAAAACAGTGAGAAATTGCATGAAATACATAAAATTTTTTGAGAAACAAATAAAAAGCCTTTGCTGACCAAACAAACAAAAACAAAAGGAAACAAAAAAAATTAAATGCGCATGTGGCATTATTTTATTTAACATAAAACTTTTACACTCAAAATCTGTCCAGAAGTCAGCATCATCAACATCACTGTGAACTTGTTACAGATCAAAGCAGCAGACCCCACTAAGACCTAGTGAAGGAGAATTTACACTGTAACAAGGTAACAGATGTTTCATCAAAGGTGTAAGAAGCTATGTTTTAGGGGATATTTACTTCAATGAAAGAGTTATTTGTTGTTTTAGGTTTGTTTGTTTATTTTTCCCAAACAGGCCATTTAAAAAATGTCTTAA
>NW_007756990.1:4481-6975 GCF_000696425.1 Galeopterus variegatus | reverse complement strand
GGGCGGGAGCGCCGCCGCGCTCCCAAGCGGCGCACTGCAGCAGTGCGCCACCGGGCCGGCCCTTTATTTTCTTTTTTTAATATGCAGTTATACCCTGGACAGGGATGATATTAGCCCTTTTTTCTCCCAGTTTTTCTCATCAATCTCTACACACACACTCACACACAGTCTATTACCATTTTTCTGAAAAACAAAGCAAAACAAATTACCCATTTAAGGTACTTCTACCTGTCATGGTGAGGACGATTGCTATTTGAGACATAATTAGCAGAGTACTAGGCTAAATCAAGTGTCTTTTGTGCCCTGTTTACATTTTGCTGAGTCCAACTAACTCAATATGACCTTTACAGATGTAAAGGTTCCAACAAATTGCAATACACATCATATTTGTACCTATGAGTCCAAACATAAAAAAAAAATGTTTAAAGCAATATGAGTCAGCTAATCAAATGTGCTATCCATTTAAAAGTCTATGATTTTGTTTGAGTGGTCAAAAGCTCAGGTAGTTCTTTTCACTGGGTATTTTTCATTGAAAAATTATTCTATTAATATAGAGTGTACTTCTCTCTCTTCTGAAAAACAGTCTCCGATGGGTTCCAAAGAATCTCAAAAATAGCAAGGTTTTTAATATGATTTTTATACCTTGATGGACTTCTTGAAGGAAATTAACATCAATTTCTTTGGATATTGCCTTTCATTACTGGCCAACAAACTGTAAACTTTGGGAAAACATACAAACTTCACAAATTCGGACCACTAATTCAGTATGTGCAAACATTTAGGCATGTGGCTATTTTTAAAAAATAAACAGTTAAAATATTATTTTTGACTGAACTTTTGGAGTCCTTTTTGGTGGGAATTCAATTCTAAATCAGTATCTTTTTCAAACAAGTGTTTAAGATCTACCAGAATATGTCTTTTTGTATATAACTTTAGCTTCTGAATTTAAAGTGACTTTCTTTGTCTAATTATTTTATGTTTTTATCATATGAATTAATTGTTCTAGAGAACCTGAACCCCAAATTCTTGATATGCAGTTTATCTTCCAATGATGAATTGTTTCAGGCTTAGGGAAATCATAAACATTCCTTAAGCTCATAACAATTTTTCTCTTGGTCACCTGGCTAGATATCATTCTCTCTCTCAAGGCATTTTTATTTGGAGATAATAGTAATAAACATTCCATACATTCTACAGATGAGGAAACATAGAAGTTTCTTGAAAGTCTTGGTAAGAAAGAAAATATTTCAGGGGCAGTAAGTCAGCTTTTCATGTTTCTATCTCTTATAACACTGGTTTTATTTCTAGTTGAGAAAAATACTAAAATATTAACAATGAATGTTTCCATCTCAGCTTTAATCACAAGATGCTTTGACATCCTAACACTTCTGAATTTGTAGAAAACATTTTAGAAATCATTAATATTAGGAGGGAAACAAAGCCAATTTAATACATCCCTTACTCTGTCCCTTCACAGTGGTTTATTTAGTAGCTGTCCTAGGTTCCCACTCCATGGGCTGGTAATTAATGTATAAGGGCAATTTCTTCCTGACTCCACAATCTGTTGATATAGCTATGAAAGCTGACTGAGGGCCCATGATAAGGTTTCCACAGTGACTTGATTTACTGCAGGATGGCAGAAACACAGGACAAAGAAAGAACATAAGAGGAAAAGTGCATACTTTTATTTTTGTTTTGTTTTTCAGATTAGATTCTGATTTTCTCTAGTGCCAGTAGAGAGGCCACAAACATTTAATCTTTAAAACTAAACAAACAAACAAACAAAAATCATGAAACATCAAAAGAGGAAGCCAGAAGTTGCTCTCTTCCACAAATGGAAACTACTTTTTGCCATGAAAGGTTAGGCTGCCTGCTACGGTCTGAATGTTTGTGTCCCGCTAAAATTCAAATGTTGAAATCCTAATGCCCAAGGTGATGTTACTGGGAGGAGGGGCCTTTGGGAGGTGATTATGTCATAAGGGCTCTGTCCACTTTAATGAGATTTGTTCCCTTATAAAAAAGGTTGCAGAGAGACCCTCAGTCCTTCTACCATATGAGAACACAATGAGAAGGCACTGTCGATGAACCAGAAAGCAGGCCCTCACTAGACACTGAATCTGATGGCACCTTGAACATGGACTTCCAGCTTTCAGAACTGTGAGAAATAAATTTCTGTTGCTTATAAGCCGTCTAGTTTATGGCATTTTTGTTATAGCAGATTGAAGAGACTAAGACACTGCCCTAACTTGCTTAGATTAAGGAAGATGAGTGTATCAGTTGAATCCTGACCAACAAGTCTTGTTGGAGCAGAAGCGGCTTAAGGACATAATTTTTTAAGTTGTGCTGGGTGCTATGGGTTAAATGCACCCCCTAAAGGTTCATGTACTGGAAATTCAACCTCCACTGGAATAGTGTTAAGACAGTGGGAAATCCTGTTACCGTAATTGAAAGGAGGGGGTCTTTAAGAGGTGATTAGATTCTGAGGTCTGTACAA
>NW_007756990.1:1061-3132 GCF_000696425.1 Galeopterus variegatus | reverse complement strand
TAGTCCTCATGATCTGATCACCTCTTAAAGGCTTCACCTTTCAAATCCAGTAGTTGGATTTCCCAGCCTATTAACACGGTTACAATGGGGATCAAGTTTCCAACACATAACTTTTGGGGTATACATGTATTAGTCTGTCTTGTGTTGCTATAACAGAAATACATGAAACTGAGTAATTTATAAAGAACAGAGGTTTATTTGGCTTACTAGTCTGGGACAGCTACATCTGACATGGGCCTCAGGCTGCTTCTACTCATGGCAGAAAGTGGCAAATAGCTAGTGGGTACAAGCAAGTCACATGGTGAGAGGAAGCAAGAGAGCAAGCAAGAGAGAGAGAGGAGGTGCCAGGGTCTTTTTAAACAACCAGCTCTTGCGAGAACTAATAGAGTAAGAACTCACTCATTACTCGCCCTGCCCTTAGGGAGAGCATTGATCCATTCATGAGGGATCCACCCCCATGACTCAATCTGTTTCCAACACTGCCACATTGGGGATCAAATAACCACATGAGTTTTGGGGGGATAACACATCCAACCTCCATCGACACCTTCAAACCATAGCAGTCCATAATTGCACTGATGTTTAAACACAAATGCCTAAATATAGAAAAGATTACAACCATAACCTTTTAATTAAAGTGATATTCTTTAATGTGAGAGGAGTACATTCTTTGCCCTTAAATATAACTGTATAGAAAAACAGGGCATTATTAATAGAGTCATGCTCCAAAAGAAAGCAAATTTTCTCCTCTGTGTCGTGTGCACACACGCATTCACATATGCACTTTAGCATTTAAAAAAAAAAATAGATTACCATGGGGAAGAACGGATATGAAAAGGAGGACAATTAAATGGCTCTGAGGCATTTTATATCATATATTTTTAAGGTCCAAGCTTTGAATATTACCCCACACAAGAATTAATGCCATATTTATCTGAAAGCAGTATGGTATTAGGGAAGATAATATAGCCTTTGAATTCAGCCATACCTGGGTTTGAATCCCTGCCACCTGTTAGCTGTAAGATTTACTGNTGTTACCGTAATTGAAAGGAGGGGGTCTTTAAGAGGTGATTAGATTCTGAGGTCTGTACAACTATGAGCGGATTAATCCATTGATGGTTTAATGGTGGTCATGGGCATGGTTGTGATGGTTTTATAAGGAGAGTGAGTGAGATGCTTATCTCCCTTTTGTTTAGCCATTTGCCATGTGACACCCTGGTTGCCACTGGACTCTGTAGAGAGTTCCTAACCAAAAGAAGGCCATCGCCAGATGTGTTCCCTGAACCTTGGACTTCCCAGCTTCCAATATTGTAAGGAATAGATTTTATTTCTTTATAAATTTCCCAGTTTCAGTTATTCTGTTATAGCAACAGGAATAGACTAATACACTGGGTGAGTCGATCCCTATAAAAACTTCTTTTCTCAGTCCACATTTCACTAGTAATGAATGAGCTCACTGATATGCTATAAAATAAAGAACATGATATTATGCATACTAACGCTGAGTCCTTGTAGCATCTGAGATCAGCAGCCCCTGACTTATGATCTTACTTATATTATTATATAAGTAATACGTTATGTAATTATATAATCTTACTTATTGCATAATCTTACACTGACTATCAAATCTTACCCTTTAAAGAAATTTCTTAGTGTCCATGTTTGCTTATAACAGAATACCTAAAACTGGGTAATTTATAAAGAAGTCGAATTTATTTCTTACAGTTTTGGAGGCTAGGAAGTCTAAGGTCCNTAATTTATAAAGAAGTCGAATTTATTTCTTACAGTTTTGGAGGCTAGGAAGTCTAAGGTCCAGGGAGCATATCTGGAGAGGGCCTTCTTCTTGGTGGGAACTCTCTAAAGAGTCCCGTGGTGATGCAGAGTGTCACTTAGTGAGTATGGAGAAAGAGCACACTTGCTCTGCTTATAAAACCACCAGTCTACTCCCTGATAACCCATTAGACCATTTACCCATTACTCCATGAATGGATTAGTCTGTTCAAGAGAGCATAGTCCTCATGATCTGATCACCTCTTAAAGGCTTCACCTTTCAAATCCAGTAGTTGGATTT
>NW_007756990.1:0-584 GCF_000696425.1 Galeopterus variegatus | reverse complement strand
CTCTGATTTCTCTCATCCATGAAAAGACACAAAAATTGAATCCTCTTAACCACTTTATTGGTGGCTAAAACTGTTGCTCTTTTTAGAGTAATTATCACTTCAAAAAGATCCCCAGGAAAATAACTTTTATAACAGGTAACTTCACCAATGCTGGAATTTCTAGCAAAAGAGAGAAGGCATTTTATATGTGGCACCTTTCTGGCAATGCTCAAAATATAGACCATTTCATGTAGGACTTGGGCACATCAGGCTGTCAATGTTTGTTTCATGAATAAATTCATAAGTGAATTGTCCTTACACATGGCACAGTTGGTAGATTTGATGCTAATGCAAACATCTGCGATATGGAGGACAAACATACCACTTTTACAAGATAAGAGTAAGTGGTGGAGCAGGTAGGAGCAGATATTTTGGTCACAGGAGCAAATTGACCGATTTATTGTTGGCGAAGCAATACTAATAGTGAAAAATCAGCCACATTTTAAAACAACCACTTTTTGGGGAGAGATAATAAATTAACTAAATGAGGGCCTGCCCGGTGGTGCACTGCTACAGTGCGCCGCTTGGGAGCGCGGTGGCGCTCC
>NW_007756989.1:5816-6975 GCF_000696425.1 Galeopterus variegatus | reverse complement strand
AAAAAAAAAAAAAAAAAAAAAAAAGAAAAGGAGGTAAACTTATATTTTAGTGATGGAATGCAGATAATAAAAATAATAAGTATGTTAGATGGGGGTAAGTGCTATGGAGAAAAGAGCATGGACGGGTAGAGAGATAGTCATTGCTGGGGTGAGTGGTGTGCAGAGAAGGCCTCACTGAAAGGTGACTTTTGATTAAAGATCTCAAGGAAGTGAGAGAGTGAATGCCCAAAGGCACTTTAGGCTCAGCATGTTTGAAAACACTCATCATCTTTATTTTCAGTGATGAGAATCATGGAACCCTGTGTTTTCCGGGTAGTGAAAGGCACCAGTACACACTGGTCCCTCAAGTCATCCTGACCTTCTCCTTTTCCATCAGCCCCCACATTCAGTCTATTACAAGATCTGCCGATTTTTCCTCCTTGACAATTCTGACTTATCTTTTAGTCCCAGGTCCATCCTGATCTTCCCAACTGCATTAGCCTCCAGACCTCCCTGCACAGTCCTGCTCCTCTCAAATCCATCCTCCACATCAGAGACCATGACTGAATCTGACAAACCTAAATTACAAATCTGACCATTCCATTCCTGGCTTAGAACATGTCACTGTCTCTCCATGTTCTCTAGGACATTGTCCAAGCCTTTTAGCATGGCAAACAACACATGATGCCTGCTGGATTCTTCAGCCACGTCTTTGTGTTCCTCTTTGTACCCTTAATATTTTCCTCCTGACACACACATGTTATTTCACTCCTCCTTGCCTGTGTTCATGCTGTTTTCTCTGTCTTGAATGTATTTCCCATCCTTCTAAGCCTGGCAACCTTCTAAATAGCTTTCAAGCTCAACTTGGGTACCACTTCCAGGACATCTGACTCCCAAGTTAGTTTCAGGTCACCTCCTCTTCACATACTCCTAATGTGGGACGTAGCACACTGTAGTATTATTTGTTATCTGTGCGCGTGTCTACCTCCCTCATAAGACTAAGCTGTTTAATGGCAGAACAGGAACTTACTCATCTTCATATCCCCACGCACATTTTCTGTCTAACTTTTCAAATAAACTAATTTAAAGATAAGGCTCTCAATACAGGAAGTAGTTATATTTTAGACTGAAGTCTGATACTTCTTCCTACTTGTACCTCTATCTACAAAACAATAACCTT
>NW_007756989.1:0-585 GCF_000696425.1 Galeopterus variegatus | reverse complement strand
TAACGGGATCGCAACCCTCGGTGTCGTGCCCGTACCGGGGACCAGCAACGGGATCGCAACCGTCAGTGTTGCACCCGCACCGTGCTCAGCCAGTGAACGGGAACCGGTCTCCACATGGGATCCGAACCCTCGGCAGGAGCGCCGCCGCACTCCCAAGCGGCGCACTCTCCAGTGCACCACCGGGCCGGCCCCACTGTAGTCAATTTTCATGACCGTTTACCCATTTGTGTACGGCCATAGCACCCTGAAGGCTCACAATCTCATCTGCATTAAAGTTTAAAATTGACAATAACGATGGAAACACAATTTGACAATATTTCAAAAGGGGAAAGGGTCTGAGAATAAAACTGTATTTCAGTTAATTTCCTTCATTTGTAGTCCTATGTATTTTATTTTTGCATTTAAAGGTATTTTGAGGGGCCGAGCCCGTGGCGCACTCAGGAGAGTGTGCGGTGCTAGGAGCATAGCGATGCTCCCGCCGCAGGTTCGGATCCTATATAGGAGTAGCTGGTGCGCTCACTGGCTGAGCGCGGTTACCGGTCACGAAAAAAAAGACAAAAATAAATAAATAAATAAATAAATAAA
>NW_007756988.1:5569-6975 GCF_000696425.1 Galeopterus variegatus | reverse complement strand
TTTTAAAACTTAGTTTGTTTACACTGTGCCCTTTCATTTGCCAGAATTCAAAATTTGTGAGATAGTGATGTTTATTTTTGAGTTGTACTCTTGCCCCACATTACTGTGAAGAGCCCATTTGATGGGCTTGTCTGTTTTTAAAAACAGATTAGTAATGATGAGGTAGCATGCACAGGAATCTTAGCCAAGTGTTGTTGGAGAATATGTTGCCTGATTTGTGGGTGCTGCCTTGACCTCCTGTATTTCTATTGGGGTCTGACTTTAGGCCACGAATAACAGGGCTTAGATGGAGAAAAAAAATATTTAACCCCCCTGAGAACCTAGTCGGCTGATAACCAGAGTGAATTATTTCTNTTTTAAAACTTAGTTTGTTTACACTGTGCCCTTTCATTTGCCAGAATTCAAAATTTGTGAGGTAGTGATGTTTATTTTTGAGTTTTACTCTTGTCCCACATTACTGTGAAGAGCCCATTTGATGGGCTTCTCTGTTTTTAAAAACAGATTAGTAATGATGAGGTAGCATGCTCACGAATCTTACCCAAGTGTTGTTGGAGAATATGTTGCCTGATTGGTGGGTGCCTCCTTGACCTCCTGTATTCTATTGGGGTCTGACTTTAGGCCACGAATAACAGGCCCTAGATGGAGAAAAAAAAATATTTAACCCCCCTGAGAACCTAGTCGGCTGATAACCAGAGTGAATTATTTCTTTCAGGTGATATATCTTATTACATCACCAGCAGTGTTTGGCCAGTGAAAATAAGAGTCCATTATAGGGAAATTTCTGAGATTTTTTTTTTTTGCACGCTAAGATAACTGCAGAGAATTCTACTTTAGAAGCAGAGATGCATATTCCTGAATTTGGGATGGTGGCTGTTGGAAGGGATTTATTTGAATGAAAATAAACTTGACTTCCTTTTGGCCAAGATGTGTGGTCTCACCTGTCCCAGGTTGGCAAAATTATTGGTTTAAATGTAAAGGATCCTGTTGCCTCTTTACTCTGAGAGATTTTGTATTTGGAAATAATACTGCTGTATAGATAATTAAACACTTTAAGATAGGAACATAATATTATTAATTTGTTAATGTGTTATTATAATTATTATATATCATAATGATTCACTTATTATATATGATTATTATTCACAATCACTATTTTCTAAATTTTCAGTAGGATTTCTGTTTATGTAAACTTTTGAAAATATCGGTGCTATGAAGTTACTAGCGCTTGCCTTTTATAAATTATCATGAGGCCATTCATTTGAAGTTCAGATTTGGGAACCTTCTTATTTTCCCTTGGGAAATCGAGATAGTAGCAACTCAAATTGAGTAATTGCTAAATTGATGGAGAAAAAGAAATCCGTGATATTAATATTATTCAAAAAGTACAATTGAAATATGTAATGCAG
>NW_007756988.1:3558-3879 GCF_000696425.1 Galeopterus variegatus | reverse complement strand
GGAGAAACTGGAACTCCTGAGCATTGCAATTCTGGGTATATACTCAGGAGAATTGAAAGTACGGACTAGAGTAGATACTTGTACACCCAAGTCAATAGCAACATTGTTCACAATAGCTAACAGGCAGAAGCAACCCAATTGTCCATTAATGGATGAGTGGATTTAAAAAATGTGATATCTGTGTGTGTGTGTGTGTGTGTGTGTGTATGTATCCATATACGTATATGCGTATGTATCCATATTATACATAGCCATATATATGTGTGTGTATCCACATTATATCCAACCATATATATGTGTGTGTATCCATATTATATTATC
>NW_007756988.1:0-206 GCF_000696425.1 Galeopterus variegatus | reverse complement strand
GCAGTGTTTGGCCAGTGAAAATAAGAGTCCATTATAGGGAAATTTCTGAGATTTTTTTTTTAGCACGCTAAGATAACTGCAGAGAATTCTACTTTAGAAGCAGAGATGCATATTCCTGAATTTGGGATGGTGGCTTTTGGAAGGAATTTATTTGAATGAAAATAAACTTGACTTCCTTTTGGCCAAGATGTGTGGTCTCACCTGTC
>NW_007756987.1:6597-6976 GCF_000696425.1 Galeopterus variegatus | reverse complement strand
AAAAGTTAGGTAGATGTACTCACAGAAAAATATCTAGAAGTATGCAAGCGAATATAACATATG
Source organism: Galeopterus variegatus (assembly GCF_000696425.1). Taxonomy (NCBI): domain Eukaryota; kingdom Metazoa; phylum Chordata; class Mammalia; order Dermoptera; family Cynocephalidae; genus Galeopterus; species Galeopterus variegatus. Next base: position 6,913 of record NW_007756987.1, on the reverse strand, counting down.
TTTGTGCATGGGCAGCAATATTATGATTGATTTGCTTTATATGCTTTTTTTTTTTTTTCTATTTTCCGATCATGAACGTGAATTTACTGGGTAATTAAAATATTAGTTGCTATGGCAAAAAAGTTTATGTAGATTAATGTTTATTGACATTAAATTGTGCATGCCATATTGAATTTTATATGATAGTTACACACTTTATAGCATAATTCCAAGATGAAAAAGAAAAGAAAAAAATGCCGGATTATCTTAAATCACAATGTTATCTCTAGAGGATGGATTTATAAGTAGCTTACCCTGCTTTCTTTTTTTAATCTAT
>NW_007756987.1:0-5223 GCF_000696425.1 Galeopterus variegatus | reverse complement strand
TGAGGGCACAGTGTGCGACAGACCCACCAAGAATTCCCCATGTCACTCTTCAGTGCCTTACACGTAAATGTGATTAATAAATATTAGATGACAGTTTAGAAAACAAACAGGTAGAAAGATGAGAGGAAAAACAGAGAAAATAGATTGTGGTATTTGCTTGGGATTGAAGACTGGAGAAGTAGCTCCAGCAATAACCCCTGGAGAATGTATGAATATGGGATGCTGGAGGAAACATTGTTGAAATGGCTGGGCTTGGTGCTATAGTGGTCAGAAAGCAGGTTCCCACAAAGGGGCCTGATGAACCTGGAAATAGCAAAGTATCTCAGGAATCGTAACCATGTAGAGGCAGAAGAACAAACTCATTTTAGGTCAAGAGAGAGGGATCTGTAGGAATGCAGAGAGCTGTGCTCAAGAAGACCAACAGCAGTGTTTGATTGTAGATGTCTTTATCGGTGCAGGTCAGCTGTTGACCGTTCACAGCCTAGATACGCACGGAGTCTCAGGCAGGGAATGCCATGTGTAAATTTTGCTAAAATCAGATTCACGTTAAAGACACTGTTGAGGAAGCTATCTTTGAATGAGGGGTTTGATTAGTTTATGTTCTCTGAACAGCATGAGACGGGAAATGATGGGAGTTTTCCACCGTTATTGTCAGAAACTGACTGCAGTTTGGAGATTACAGACTTGGTAGGTACAATGTCAGTGTGGTGCTAGCCTTCCCCCCAGACACTATGGGATCCAGTTTAACTGCAGGCATAGATTTGGTAAGGCCATATGACAGGGAACAGAGTAACTAAATTTATTGTTTACAGTAAAAGAGAGCTTCCTCACTGGATGTATATCCAGTAGTATTCCCAAATGGCTTTTTCTCTTTTTTACAAGCTGATTCTGCTTGTGCATGTGAATCATAAGAAAACTTTTTCTCTTCTTGGAATTATAAGACATGGATGTAAATTCATCAGGAAATTCAGGAGCCATTGAATTCGTTGACTACTATACTTTGTAACTCACCCAGATGGCACTCTTAGGCACCAACATTCTTCCCTCAAGTCAAACTCTTCCTTAGTCATATTTTACTAGTTAACATTTTTTTTTTTTTTTAAGTGTCAGAAGTACCCTTGACAAGATGCACTTACAGATTTTCAAGTTCTCTTCCTCTGGGTGATAAACTTCTATGAGAATTATGACTAAGTATAATAAAGCCTTTGTCTGAATAATCTCTTGGGGATTTCTTATGAAATGGTGATTTTCATGGTATAAGCAAAAGCAATATGTTCTCCTGATTAGTACTCATTGACTATTTGTTGACTTCATGGGAACTCGGTCCAAGGCAGTTGAATTATGGTCCCCAGTCTGTCACAAGCAGACTGTGTAACCTTGTCCAAGTTACGTTACCTCTTAGCATTTCATTTGTAAAGTGGGTGTAATCAAGATTTCCTGACAGGAATGTTGTAAGGGTTAATTGATTGCTGTTTGTTAAGTGTGCTGAGATTGTCAGATTAAAGCATTAGAGAAGTGTCAAGTTTGTGTTATTATGGTATTATTTTTCTTTGTTTGGTAAGAAATGGTGTTTCTGTGTAATTTGCTTTAACAGTAAAATAAGCCATTTTAATCAATGCACAATCAAACCTTTATTCATTGAAGACAAGGGTGTATACAGTTAGCAAGGAGACTAGTGTCAGCTGACACAAGAGCAGAGAACTGAAAATTAGGCATTGGATATAAAGAAAGCCTAGAAAATGAAACTTGGGGTGATCAGGTTCTGAATGCCCAGGAAACTCATGTTACAGACCCAATGTAGTCTGTTATTAGCAAAGAAAAAAAAGTATGTAAGCTTAACAACCAATAACTAACCTCCCCCTTCCCAAAATTGTCCATGTCACCATGAAATTTTTGAAGTGAATGTATATATAGCCCAGAAACTAAATACCACAAGTATTTAATTAGAATCCAAAGGGGATTTTAGAACATATGGAGTTATTAAAGACTTACTGCATAACTCAGAGGTATACGTGTTTGGATGTTATTTTACTTGTATAAATACACATTAACCATAGTTTAGACTTTGACCATGATAATAATAGCTTGTTTCTTGATTTTTTCAAAGAAAATACTGACATATCTGAAAATGTTATTTAACAACATATATACATTGCAGTAATTTTTAAGATGCTATTTTTCTAATAAGTATGTTACTAAGTATAATAAATAAATAGACCAATATGTATTCTTACTAAAAACTAGTCATTCAGCAGAAATATTCAGCACAAAACAAAGTGAGGAGTTAATGTAAAGTGTATGACACTTAATTGACTACAGATAGGTATTTTCTAAACAATGTCCTACACATAATGACTATAATGACTTGTATCTAAAGATATTCAATATCTTTGTGATATTCAAGAATCATATCCAGTTATTCAAAGTTTAGAAGTTTTGTAACTTTTCTTGGCCACAGGGATTTAATTTCATTATTATTTCACCCTAATACAGAAAGGTCTACAATCCCCATTTTGAAAAACTGCAGAGATAAATTTTTCATTTAACCAGTTTGCAAACTCATATCAATGAAGAAGCCATCCGCATGTCTCGCTTGGACAATTACAAAGGGTTTGTATTGGTCTGTCTGCTAACCCCTTTTAAATTCTGTAGTTTATTTGCAGCACAGAAGCCCGATACATCCCTTTAAAATCAGAGTCAGATCATGTCACAGTACTGTTTAAAGCCCACTAGTCACTTTCTACCACAATCAGAACAAAATCCATCAGAATCCTACCTGGGAACATCGGCAGCTACTTTTCTGCCCTCGTTTCCTATCAATTCTGTACTTACATTGTTCTAGCCTCATTGCTTTTCTTGGTGTACATCAAATGCACCACACTTGCTCTTGCCTATGGTGTCTGTACCTTCTATTCCTTTTGCAAGACTTCTTTTCTCACTTTCAGTTTTGTGCTCAAATACCCCCTTTAAAAATCATTTTTATTTATAAATATTTATGGGGTACAGAGTTGACTATCAATATGTGTGTACAGTATGTGATGATCAAATCAATAATACTAGCACGTTCACCATTACAAATTGTAATTACTCTGTGTCCCTTACCCAATTACTCCCTGTCCCTCCTCCTCTTCCCCTTTCCCCCCTCTGGTAACTATAGCTCTCTTTCCTCCTTCTGAAAATTCAATGTTTCATAATGGACTGTCTTTCTTTCCTTCTTTCTTTCTTAGCACCCATTCGTGACTGAGGACATGCAGTATTTCTCTTTCTGTTCCTGGCTCATTTCACTTAACATAATTTTCTCTAAGCTTATCTGTGTTGCTGAGAATGGCGGAACTTTTTTCCTTTTTATGGTGGAGCAGTAGTCTTCAAAAATTTCCTGAGTGAGTGCTTCCTTAGGTATCCTATGTATGATAATACCACTAGAACATTTTGCCTTATTCTACTTTTCTACTTTTAACTTTCTCTATATCACTTATTATCTGTCATATCACTTATACATCTCTTTTAGATAGCAGGGACATTGTGCTGTTCACTTCATCAGTGCATAAAAAGAGTGTCTGGCACATGGCAGCTTAATAAATATTTGTTGAATTATTAAATACACACTGAAGTATTGGTACTTTACAAAAAATTCCATAATATCTCTGTTGCTACTGTTAATATTATTATTTATTGAAGGTTTTTTACATCTGCAAAATTCTATAAACTCAGTAAAATTTGATATTCCAGCAAAGAGTGGCATTGCCCAAAAATACACATCTTCCCATCTGATAAAATTTTCTCAAAAGCATTTAAGTTTTTCATGCAAGAATGGCAGCCTATGCCTGTAACAACCAAAAAATAATAATAATTGTATTTACCTATTCATTAAATATATATATTTCTTTAGAAATATGTTTTTCTACTAAGGGACCCAACAATAAAATTTAGATGTTGCTAAAATCTGAAAATATGTTTCAATAAGAAAGTAATCCAGTACTGAAAACCAAAATGTTCACTCCTATATATATAACTTTGTATAACTAAAGTATGTAAGAGCTGTAATCATGGAAATATCTTAGAATCATATAATGTATAAGAGTGAAAAGAATTGCTTGATATCACCTAATTTGGTCCACTCATCTTGCAACCAGAGAACAAAGTCCAGCTCATGTTGTTACTTGCCTAGGGTCAAACAGCTCCTAAATGGGAGCATGAGGATTAGAACGCAGGTTTCCATGCTCCTGGACCTGTGCTTTTTCATTTCATCACCATGCATGTCTCTTTTACAAATCATACCTCTGTGTATGTGCTTAAAAAAGCAAATCTTATGCACAAATGTATACATGCATCCGTATTTGTTCTCCTAACGTATATAATGGTTGAGGATTTGAATTTTCATTCCATACATTTTAACATATTCAACTAAAATAGCAAGCCTGTAAATTGTCTTTTAAAATTTATATATGTGTGTGTGTGTGTATACATATTCTTTCCTATATAGTTTTTAAAATAATTTTTTATGCAATTAAATTTGTAATTCTATAAAATTTATGATATCAACTAGCTTAGCTATATCTTAGTATTTAAAGTCTGAGGTATACATTTTCTAAGAATACTAATATAAATTTTATATAGGCTCTAAATTTTTATTCATTCTAAAGTTTATTACAATTAATTTTATCAAAAAAATAGAGAGAGAGAGTCAACTATTAAATCTTTAAGAAAAAATTCCAAATGATGGTTTTTAAGCAATATGAATATGAAAATATATTTCACTTAATGAATATATATACACTTTAAATTCAATGTGTTAGAAATTAAGAATTTTAAGAGGATTCAAAAGATGACAAATGATTTTTTAAAAGAAGGTGGGAGGTTTGGGGAAGTTTTTGAGAATAAAAGATTGGACTATTTCGTAGTTTAAAAATAATGCAACGGGAATCTTAATATAAAGAATTTACCATCTGAGTATTCGTGTGTAGAAAACATATACACATACACATACATACAGAGAATATAATAGGATATATTGTGAACAAATAGATTCATGAGGTATAATTTGGAACTTGGAGCTTTCGTGAAAGAAAGAACAGTTTATATTGCCTTAAGATTAACCCCCAGACATCTTCAGCTTACAAAGGAGTTGGTTTTGCACAGCAATCATTTCAGCAGCAAATATAAGGCCTGCTTTACTTTGTTCTGATGACTATATGGGTAACACGTAAAATTTCAGCTCCACAG
>NW_007756986.1:6515-6976 GCF_000696425.1 Galeopterus variegatus | reverse complement strand
AAATACTATATTTTCTTGTGTTTTGTGTCTACATTTGTTTGCTTTCATTGTCTGTTGGGATGTTTGCGGTTCATTTTTATCTGTTCACCTAGCAATGCTTTTGCATGGAGTTAGAGAATGTATTCCTTTTTCTCCTCTCATGTTTAAGTGAGGTGGATTTTCCTGTGCTGGTGTAGAAGGTTTTTGAGGAAGGGGTAGGAATTGCCCAAAGTAGCTTTTCACCCTTTCATAGCTTAAAGGCTCCCTCTTCTGTTGTTACCACGAGATACTTCATGATGGCTTTTCTATGTAGCTATTTCTCTGTCTCAGAGCAAAACCTAGTACAGAAAGGTTCTATGCCTCAGCCCTGTTTTCCTACAGCTCAAGAGACCTCGTCTTCAGAAAGAAGTGTTCTTTCCTTTAGTTGTGGTATTTTTGCTGTTGCAAGTACTTGGGTTCTGTTTCCTCTGGATTCTCCCTCA
>NW_007756986.1:0-1010 GCF_000696425.1 Galeopterus variegatus | reverse complement strand
TCTCAAATGACAGGCTGAGAAAAACATATCGAAAGGGCTCAATATCACTATAAGGGATAGATTCAAGTGTTCTGGGGCTTAAACATTAGGGCAATTTTAAGGGCCCTCTTTCAGAAAAAAACACATGAAGTTATAAATGTGGTAGATATCAAAGTGATTTTTTTGTTTTTGTTTTTGTTTTTTTTAGAATGAGTAAGAAACCACAACAAATTAGTAGACATGTGAGGATTCAAGTCCCTTTCTTCTGAGATCTATTTGGGAAATTTACCAGAAACTCTTCACTGACTGCAACTTGGCTCCCCTCTCCACTAGGAACATTCTAGAACTCACAGGGGCAGTGCAAATCAGGGACCTTGAAGCTTAAGCTTCATTGGCTACATGGCAGATCTTCCTCTTCTCATCATTTTCAGGTCACGTAGAGAATAAGTTGAACACCAGAGTGGTCGTGGTGCTCCTCACTTGATAAAAGAGCGTTTTAAAATACATGTCAAAGGATCATCTCAGACATGTTAAAATGGCCACTTTACAGTTCCCTGATCCTAGTGAGGCACCGTTTAGATCCTTCGGAACCTACAAGAACAATTCCTGGCCAGGCAGTCTGTCCAGCAATTTGCTGTGATGGGTTGAGTTACTGGTTCTGTTTCTGGTATGGATTCAGCACTGGCAAGTGTGTTATTTTGACATGGACTTCCCTCTCCACCCTAGTGATCTTTGACCCTCTCTCTCAGGTCACAGATGACTTCATAATCTTGGATTTCCAGCCTTAGAATACCTGTTTCTGTAAATAAAATGTGATTCTTTATTCTGCAAAGCCTGGAACCCTCATGTCTAGGAATCTCATGATGCCATATGCATTAGAAACATCAGATTGTCACTAATAAAGGATAAGAAAGGCAAGTGCTCACTGCAAAGTGATTATTTATTTGTGGTTATGTGTGGATTTGAATGCTCTTAGAGGTACAAATTAAATTCTGGTTTATGTTCTCCTTCCTTCTCTGCTCCAGTCCCCC
>NW_007756985.1:5033-6976 GCF_000696425.1 Galeopterus variegatus | reverse complement strand
ATGTGGGTAACAATGCTTAGGACGTCCATGTGGACAGCCACACATGGAGTGGACATTGTGGCGTTTCTCAGTGCTGAGAAAATGGGTGTCTTGGAAGATTAGATGCACAGGGTCCCCCAGCTGGGTGACCTGTATGACGTAATTATGTAAAGCGTGATCCTGGGGCTCCTTAACCCTGAGTTCTCTGGCAGGCTTGCTATCCTCAGAGCTAAATCTCTAATGTTTCTAGTTTCAAAGGGTTCAAAGTGAGATAGGGACCAACTATATCCCTCTCCCCTCCCCTGAAGGGTCCCCTCTCCTGGGAGCTGTTCCCATGACTTCTGGGAAATATTTGTATGCCACAAGGTGTCCATGGTGGGAACTCAACCCAAAGATGCTTAGAGCCTCCAAGCCAGAGAGCATGGGCTGTCTATGCTAGGATTTCTCCTGTCCCCGACTCCTTGCCCCAGGGAAGGCACTTTTGTCCTTGAATGACTAAGAAGCTGCTGGTCAAGATTTATTGGGAAGATTTCCCCAACGCAGAGAAAACAACAGTTAATCATCTAACAATCTGTTATTGTTGAAAGAACAAAACAGATTTAACATGTATCACCCGATTCAGTCCCAAGCAACTCACGTGCATGTTTGCTTTTGGACCAGCACAGAACCAGAGGCGCTGGCTCCCAAGCCTTGCTCAAGGCCAGAAAACCTCAGCCGTGTTCATAATGATGAAGGAAAAGGAAAGGACCTATATTGCACGGCAATTTACAGCCTACACATATGTTCCTCCTGGGGTCCTCAGAACAATTCTCCAAAGTTTTATGCCCCACCCCCCATTTTCTAGATGAGGAAATTGAAGCTTAGTTTTTGTTTTTTAAGTGACTTGTCTAAGGAGGAACACCTAGTAGGTAGAAGAACTTGATATTTGAACTAAAAAAAATTCTAACTCTGCATTCCACCACACTGCTCGGTGGCATAGCAGGGTCTCCAAATTAGGGTCAGTGGCAGCTGGTAGGTACAAAGTGCACACCAGAGCCACTGAAGACTTTTATCACCACAACCAGATGCTGGAATGAAAGCAAACAAGCATGCAGCCCCTGCCATGACATCTCGACCGAAACCCACATCCTCCTTCCCCATTCCAAGATATTGATCAGACATGGGGAGAAAGGACTCCTAACTTCATGATTCGCTCATTCATTCACTGGTTCAGGAAGCACCGGGCGGCCTCTGTGTGTGAGTCAGACAATGTTCTCAGTGCCGGGGACACAAAGGTAGAGGAGGAGGAGGAAGGAAATACTGATTAGACGCCTTTAGTGGGAGAGTGGGGGACAGTTTTTCTAACCATTGTTCTCTGACCTTTGGCCCTTGAGGTGTGACAGTGAATGGAGAGTTAATCGGGGCCCCGGCGCCTCCAAAAGGTCACAAGAAACAGCGCACATACTTCCGCACCATCACCATCCTTGTCAATAAGCCACAGAGATACTATCTCGAGATCACACCCAACAGAGTCATCTTGGATGGGGGGGACAGGCTGGTCCTCCCCTGCAACCGGAGCACGGTGGTGGGGAGTCAGGGGCTGGAGGTGTCGGTGTCTGCCAATGCCAACGTTACCGTCACCATCCAGGGCTCTATTGCCTTTGTCATCCTCATTCACCTCTACAAGAAGCCAGCGCCCTTCCAGAGAAACCACCTGGGCTTCTACATCTCCAGCAGCAAAGGCCTTTCCAGCAGCTGCCACGGACTGTTAGGTAGGAGCGCTCTCTTCTCCACATTGGCTGTAAAGGGTAAAATTAAATTTCCCAAGTGCAGCTGATGTTGCCAGTATCTTCGCTTGATTGAGAAATTCCAAGGGAATGTGGTCCTTATACATATATGGACTTCCATATATACACACACACACACACACACACACACACACACACACACACACACACACACACACACACACACATAATATGAAA
>NW_007756985.1:0-440 GCF_000696425.1 Galeopterus variegatus | reverse complement strand
ACACAGGGGTTGCTTGAGCCAAACAGCAGAGAAAGGAAGATTGTGGTCAGAGAAAAAAAAATTTTGATGTGGGCCAGAGTTGAAGGCTTTTGTGCTGGCTTCACGAGAAGCTCTTCCATTGGGCACAACGCCAAAGTAGCCTCTGCATGAAATGAAAGCGTGCTTAGCACTTAGAGAGAAACCCAAGTTAAGAAAATTGTTTATCATGTTTACCTTCCCGTGGGAAACTTGAGCAGTACAATGACATCCATGTGTCCCTGCCGGACCCAGCGGCTGCAGGAATGAACTGCTGCTGGATGGCTATGTGGGCACTGTCCACCTGGGGAAACCCCTCGGCCCATGGCCTGTCAGTTGTGCTACTTATGTGACCCCCATCTTACCAAACTTGGTGACCTGTGTTCATGCCAGAGGTGCAAAGACTACCAGCGCATACTGCTGAT
>NW_007756984.1:3774-6976 GCF_000696425.1 Galeopterus variegatus | reverse complement strand
GCTCATTGATCTAAATAAAGTCAACAGAGCAAGCTCATCGATCTAAGGAAACTCAAAAGACCAAGCACATCGATCTAAGTAAAATCATCAAACCAAGCTAATAGATCTAAGTTACCTCATCAGACAAAGCTCATTGAACTTAGTAAACTCATCAGAGGAAGCTAATCGATCTAAATAAACTCAACAGACCAAAACCATCGATCTAAGTAAAATCAACACACCAAGCTTATCGATCTNTAATCTCAACAGAGCAAGCACATCAATCTAAGTAAACCCATCATACCAAGCTCATCGATCTAAGTAAACTCATCAGACCAAGCTCATCGATCTAAGTAAACTCATCAGACCAAGGTCATTCGTCTAACTTAACTCATCAGACCAAGATGTTCGATCTAAGTAAACTGATCAGACCAAGCTCTTCGAACTAACTAAACACAACAGAGCAAGCTCATCGATCTACTTAACCTCATCAGACCTAGCACTTCGATCTATGTAATCTCAACAGAGCAAGCACATCGATCTAAGTAAACCCATCAGACCAAGCTCATCGATCTAAGTAAACCCATCAGACCAAGCTCATCGATCTAAGTAAACACATTGCACAGAGCTAATCGATCTAATTAAATTTATCAGGCCAAGGTCATCGATCTAATAAAACTCATCCGACCAAGCTCATTGATCAAAGTAAACTCATCAGAGGAAGCTCATCGATCTAAGTAAACTCATCAGACCAAGTACATAGATCTAAGTAAACTCATGAGTCGAAGCTCATCGATGTAAGTAAACTCATCACAGCAACCTTATCGATCTAAGTAAACTCATCAGACCAAGCTCATCGGTCTAAGTAAACTCATCAGACCAAGCTCATCGGTCTAAGTAAACTCATCAGACGAAGCTCATTGATCTAAGTAAACTCATCAGAGCAAGCTAATCAATCTAAATAAATTCAACAGACCAAGCCCGTCGATCTAAGTAAACTCATCAGACCAAGCTCATCGATCTAAGTAAACTCATCAGAGCAAGCTAATCGATCTAAGTAAACTCATCACACCAAGCTCATCGATCTAAGTAAACTCATCAGAGAAAGCTAATCCATCTAAGAAAACTCCGCCAACCTAGCCCTTCGATCTAACTATACTCATCACACCAAGTTCATCGATCAAAGTAAAGTCATCAGACCAAACACATCGATCTAAGTAAACTAATCAGACCGAGCTCATCGATCTAAGTAAACTCATTAAACCAAGGTCATCGATCTCAGTAAACTCATCAGACCACGCTAATTGATCTCAGTAAACTCATTGGACAAAGCTAATTGATCTAAGTAAACTCATCAGACCAAGCTCAACAATCTAAGTAAACTCATCAGACCAAGGTCATAGATCTAAGTAAACTCATCAGACCAAGCTCAACAATCTAAGTAAACTCATCAGACCAAGGTCATAGATCTAAGTAAACTCATCAGAGCGAGCTAATGGATCTAAGTAAACTCATCAGATCTAAATAATCGATCTAAGTAAACTCTTCAAAGCAAGCTTATTGATCTAATTAAACTCATCAGACCATGCTTATCGATCTAATTAAACTCATCAGACCAAGCTCCTTCATCGAAGTAATCTCATGCGACCAAGCTCATCAATCTAAGTAAACTCATCAGACCAAGCACATGGATCAAAGTAAAATCATCACACCAATCCGATCAATCTAAGTAACCTCATCAGACCAAGCTCATACGTCTAATTTATCTCATCATACCAAGATGATCGATCTAAATACACTCATCAGACCAAGCTCATACGTCTAATTTATCTCATCATACCAAGATGATCGATCTAAATACTCTAAGTAAACTCATCAGACTGAGCACAACGATCTAAGTAACCTCACCAAACCAAGCTAATCGATCTAAGTTATCTCATCAGACCAAGAATATCGATCAAAATAAACTCAGCAGACCAAGCTCTTCGATCTAACTAAACTCAACAGAGCAAGCTCATCGATCTACTTAACCTCATCAGACCAAGCTCATCGATCTATGTAATCTAAACAGAGCAAGAACGTCGATCTAAGTAAACTCATCCTACCAAGCTCATCGATCTAAGAAAACTCATCAGACCAAGCTCATCGATCTAACTAAACTCATTAGTGGAGAGAGCTAATCGATCTAAGTAAACTCATCAGACCAAGCCCATTGATCAAAGTAAACACATCACACCAATCTCATCAATCTAAGTAACCTCATCAGACCAAGCTCATCAATCTAAGTAAACACATCGGAGAGAGCTAATCGATCTAAGTAAACTCATCAGACCAAGCCCATTGATCAAAGTAAACACATCACACCAAGCATATCGATCTAAGTAAACTCATCAGACCAAGCTCATCAATCTAAGTAAACACATCGGAGAGAGCTAATCGATCTAAGTAAACTCATCAGACCAAGCCCATTGATCAAAGTAAACACATCACACCAATCTCATCAATCTAAGTAACCTCATCAGACCAAGCTCATCAATCTAAGTCATCTCATCATACCAAGATGATCAATTTAAATAAACTCATCAGACCAAGCTCATCGGTCTAAGTAAACTCATCAGACTGAGCACAACGATCTAAGTAACCTCACCAAACCAAGCTAATCGATCTAAGTTATCTCATCAGACCAAGCTCATACATCTAAGTAAACTCATCAGACCAAGCTCATCAATCTAAGTCATCTCATCATACCAAGATGATCAATTTAAATAAACTCAACAGACCAAACCCATCGATCTAAGTAAACTCAACACACCAAGCTCATCGATCTAAGTAAACTCAACACACCAAGCTCATCGATCTAAGTAAACTCATCAGACCAAGGACATCGATTTAAATAAACTCCTCAAACCAAGCTAACCGATCAAAGTTATCTCATCAGAACAAGATGATTGATCAAAATAAACTCATCAGACCAAGGTCATTGGTCTAAGTTAACTCATCAGACCAAATGTTTGATCTAAGTAAACCCATCAGACCAAGCACTTCGATCAAAGTAAACTCATCAGACCAAGCACATCGATCTAAGTAAACTCATCAGAGCAAGCTAATCGATCTAAGTAAACTCATCACACCAAGCTCATCGATCTAAGTAAACTCATCAGACCAAGCTCATCGATCTAAGTAAACTCATCAGACCAAGCTCATCGATCTAAGTAAACTCATC
>NW_007756984.1:1940-2838 GCF_000696425.1 Galeopterus variegatus | reverse complement strand
TATCTCATCATACCAAGATGATCGATCTAAATATAATCATCAGACCAAGCTCATCGATGTAAGTAAACTCATCAGACCAAGCCCATCGATCGAAGTAAACTCAACACACCAAGCTTATTGATCTAAGTAAACTTATCAGGCCAAGCACATCGATCTAAGTAAACTCATCAGACTGAGCTCATCGATCTAAGTAAACTCATCCGACCAAGCTCATCGATGGAAGTAAACTCATCAGACCAACCTCATCATTCTAGGTAAACTCATCAGACCCAGTTCATTGATCTAAGTTAACTCATCAGAGAAAGGAAATCGATCAAAGTAAACCCATCAGACCAAGCGCTTTGATCTAAGAAAACTCATCACACCAAGCTCATCGATCTATGTAAAATCATCAGACCAAGGACATTGGTCTAAGTTAACTCATCAGACCAAGATGTTCGATCTAAGTAAACTGATCAGACCAAGCTCTTCGAACTAACTAAACTCAACAGAGCAAGCTCATCGATCTACTTAACCTCATCAGACCTAGCACTTCGATCTATGTAATCTCAACAGAGAAAGCACATCGCTCTAAGTAAACCCATCAGACCAAGATCATCGATCTAAGTAAACACATGGCACAGAGCTAATCGATCTAATTAAATTTATCAGGCCAAGGTCATCGATCTAAGAAAACTCATCCGACCAAGCTCATTGATCTAGGTTAACTCATCAGAGAAAGGAAATCGATCAAAGTAAACCCATCAGACCAAGCGCTTTGATCTAAGAGAACTCATCACACCAAGCTCATCGATCTACGTAAAATCATCAGACCAAGGACATTGATATAAGTATACCCATTAGACCAAGCAAATCGATCTAAGTGAACTCATCAGACAGAGCTCATCGATCTAAGTAA
>NW_007756984.1:0-241 GCF_000696425.1 Galeopterus variegatus | reverse complement strand
TAGATCAAGAAAAACTAATCAGACCAAGAAAATCCATCTAGGAAAACTATCCAGACCCAACAAGTCAATCTAGGAAAACTAATCACACCCATCTAATTGATCTAGGAAAACTAATCAGACCAAGCTAATTGATCTATGAAAACTAATCTGACCAAGCTAATCCAACTAGGAAAACTAATAAGACCAAGCTAATCGATCTAAGTAAACTCAACAGAGCCAGCTCATTGATCTAAATAAAGTC
>NW_007756983.1:6160-6976 GCF_000696425.1 Galeopterus variegatus | reverse complement strand
TGTGTGTGTGTGTGTGTGTGTGTGTGTGTGTGTGTGTGTGTGTGTGTGTGTGTGAAGAAGGTCAAGTCAACCGCACTGGTAGACCATCAGGATGCCTTCGTCTGGGAATCACTCATCATCAGTCAAGAGGCTTCAAATATTACTTTAATTTGATTAATCAGAGAATGAACCACACACCAAGGCCTTAGGAAATCTCATGGTGAATTAAATCAAGTGGATTATTTCATACCTCAAACTTTTCCTATGGCTTCCTGGCAGAATCCAAAATCTCCGAGAATTTATGTGGTAGTCATTCATCCCCAGACACATCTGGACTCAGATTCCAACAAGCAGAACGTTGGGCCTATCCAGCCACCCATGTCCACACTGCCAGCTTCTTTCCATGTATTTTTCCAAATGCTTAAAATCACTCTGAATATTCCTCTGATCACTTATCACTCAACATAATCATTTAAGCACATTTTTAAACTCTTCAACTTGTCTAAAATGAGCTCGTTATTTCCTGAAACAATATCCTTTTTCCTGCATCCACATTTCTTCCTATAGGTCTCCCATTCTCCCTTCTCCCTCACATCAGATTTCTAACCAAAGCCTATTGCCGCTCCCACTCTCTGACTTCCAAGTCTGTTCTTCCCACTCTCTCCTCCCAGTTCTTCACTTTTACTGGTGCATGCTCTTATCACCTCAGTTTTCCTAGTCTTCCGCCATCCTAATCCATTCATGAACACTATTTTTATCCTGTTTACATAATCAATCAAGAACATTTTACTGTTGTATCTGGTTCAACGTTTTTCTTGCCTTTGTGTCAATCTGGCT
>NW_007756983.1:0-803 GCF_000696425.1 Galeopterus variegatus | reverse complement strand
ATAGGAGGCTTTGAAGTTTAGGAAGAAGTTCAAAGTTTACAGGGAAAAGATTGAAATGTCTGTATTTTACACTTTAAAAAAAAGTGCAATGGAATTCTTTAGAGGTTACCAAGTTTCTCAGGAAATCTTTGAGGCAGTGATAAAGATTTAATTTTCTTAAATCACTATCAAACCCTTTTGTACAACATTTGCCTAAGTTCTCAAACAATGGGACTGTTTTCATGTAAATTTCTTTTCAGGGAGATTCCTGCTTTCTGAATGCAGTGTAACTGTAGCTGACTTTTATAAAGCGACATTTTATTGCCTCCTGCAGAAGATGCTTTGTACTAATGATCTGAAAACTGGTGTATCATGCCTAGTATTAGGTGATCTAGTGGTTCAAAATGGGAAAAGAAAAAGTGAAGCTTTTATTCTTTAGTTAATTACTTCAGGCTAAGATGGTGAGAGTGCTCCCCAGACCAGCCAGGATCCCCAAAATCCAGAAACCGCTCTACAAAACCTAAGGATCTAAAGGGTTGACCCCATCACAAGAGCGACCACAGGATAAAAAAGAAAAAGAAAAATGATTCACTAATACACGCCTGATTTCAGCGAGAAATTTTTCTGTGTTTCAGAAATCTGACTCTCTTCTCTAACCGCCCTTGCCACCTTGCTAGCTAGGAACAGGGAGACTAAAAATCAGCATGAATATGTAAAAAGGCAACATTTGTTGCAACTACACAAATAGAACTGGCTGCCCTTTGGGAACAAAGCTTGCATTCCTCTGAGACTTCACTGTGAAAAAGAAACAACTCTGCATGTTT
>NW_007756982.1:6630-6976 GCF_000696425.1 Galeopterus variegatus | reverse complement strand
ACCCATGGCCTTGGTGTTATCAGCACCACACTCTCCTGAGTGAGCCACGGGCCGGCCCCTGAATACATCTTTTAGATCCAAGCTTCCTATTTCTCATTTTCTAAACTGAATGAGTAATGCCGGTTCTGACAGTTCCTTGCCATTTGACTTTTACAAAAACTTCTTTTAGGAGGCAGGTGGGATTTAACCCTTGCTGGCTCAAAGCTCTAGTCCTGTTCTCCTCTAATCTCCAAGGACTGATGGTGGGAGATGTGGCCTTGGCCACCTCCCTGTAGGGAGAGAGGTTCAGGTTGCCCCCAGGGCCTCTATTAATGATGCATTCACAGCTTGTGCCTGTAAATATGCA
>NW_007756982.1:0-1883 GCF_000696425.1 Galeopterus variegatus | reverse complement strand
AGACTGCCTGGGCTTGAGTCCTCCTCCGCCTCTCATGGGCTTAGCATCCTTGGGCTACTTCGCTTCTCTGTGCCTCAGTCCCTCATCTGTATATGGGAGAGTTGATGGTTCATAACAGCTCAATGAGATGTTATGAAGATTAGATAAGTTAGTGCATATAACATGCTTAGAACAGTGGCTGGCATAATGTGGGCTCTGCAGTTAGTATTACTAGACTACTGTTATGACCGGTAAAGAGTCTGTGCTTTCTCTGGAGGACAACTTGGACTATAAAGTATTTAAGTGAGAAAATGACATAATCACGTTTGTGTTCTGACAACAACACTCTGCCTGAACTTTGCGGGGTGGATTGAGGGCAGCAGGGAGAGAAGTTGGAAGACCAGTAGGAGACCATGCAGGAGTCCAGGGGAGAGGTTTGAACCAGGGTGGGATTGGGGAGATGAAGGGATGGAGATAGAATAGAAATTAGGAGATAGCTGCTCCTTTCTCCTTCCCAGGCTAGAGAGAATTATATCATTCCCTGTGTTACTACAGGTCCTTCTGAGAAGCAGTCACTCAGGATTAGACATACAAAATATTTATTAGGGAAAATGCCTCTGAAGGAAAACAGAGAGCTGGGACAGACCCTGAGAGCCATTGGACCATGAAGAAGGTCTGACACTTTGAAAGGGAAGAAGGTTAGGGGATGAGTCTTTGACTGCAGTGGGGTTCTAAGAAAGTTCATCAAAATTGCCCATCAGGGAAGTCCTGAGTCTCCCAGGAATGGGCTTGCCTTAGTATCCCTGACACCCTCTGTCATTAGTGGGGAGTCGTGTGTGAGAAACTGCTCAGCCTCCGCACAAATATTTTGATGAATTTCAGAGCCTGACAACTAGGGTTGTCAATTACAATCCCTATTGTAGATCTGAGATTTTCAGGACCACCCACAGGATAATCTGCCCCGCCATTCATAGTTAGCAAGTTCCTGGATTATGGATTACACCCACCACCATGCCTCAGTGTGTTCCTTTTATCCAAGGGGATAATTGTGCTATTTATATTAAGTGCCAATATCATGGGAGTGACTGCCTTCCAATGTTTTTCTTCTCTTGTCCAAGGGAAAAATTGTGAAACGCCAAGAGTTGATTAATGACAGTACCAACAAGTATGATCTCAATCGAGTCATAAAACAGCACCTTACAGATTTTGTGATTGAATACAACTCTGAGGTCAGTAAGCAAGGCGGTCCCCTGGAGAAGGGTAGCTGGGGAGGCTGTGTGTGCTCAGGATGACATGTTTTCATGTTAATTGCAGAATAAGGATCTCATTTATGAACTGCATATCCCGAATCACATGCTGCTCTTTGTCTCCAAAAGCTCCGAATCATATGGTCTCATAATTCAACATTATAAATTGGCATCGAAACAATTCCAGAACAAGGTTTGTAGAGTGTGCCATTGCTCTTTCAGGCTCTTGGATGGGAATCTAAGATGTGCAGACCCTGAGGTCATTTGCTTGCCCTGGTTATTATAAATTAAGTCCCAAAATATCTGCATACTAATTTATTGATTTGTGCATGTAAGGCCAAGGATAGACATCTCCTTCAACTCCCTGAAGGTTCTCTGAAAAATCACCTGATAAACACAGGTTAATATGCAGAAAAAGCATAACAAATTTTATTATATCACAGTTTTATGTGACATGGGAGCCTTCAGAATAAAAACCCAAATGTGAAGGGGAAATTGTCCATATTTATGCTTAGGCTCTGTGAAGCAGGCACAGCTGTGTAGAAATGTGATTGGACAAGAAAAGTGTGACCTAACACTCACAGACTGAGGGGGGAAACCCAGCCAGACCTGTCTGTCCCGATTCTACCGGGCGTGTCTGCGTAGCATTCCTCCCTC
>NW_007756981.1:6500-6976 GCF_000696425.1 Galeopterus variegatus | reverse complement strand
TAGTATGGAGGCTCCTCAAAAAATTAAAAATAGAACTATCATATGATTCAGCAATCCACTACTGAGTATGCAGATATACCCAAAGGAAATGAAATCAGTATGTCGAAGAAGGTATCTGCACTCCCATGTTCACTGCAGCACCATTCACAATAGCCACGATATGGAATCAACTTAAGTGTTTCTTGGTAGCTAAATGAATAAAGAAAATGTGGTATAGTACACAATGGAATACTCTTCAGCCTTAAAAAAGAAAGAAAGCCTGTCATTTGTGACAACATGAATGAACCTGGAGGACACTATGCTAAGTGAAATAAGCCATGCACAGAAAGACAAATACAGCATAATCTCACTTATATGTGGAATCTGAAAAAAGTCGAACTCATAGAAGCAGAGAGTAGAATGGTAGTTACTGGGGCTAGGAGGAGGGGCTGGTGTGGGAGATGTTGGTCAAAGGATACAAAGTTTCAGTGACACAG
>NW_007756981.1:4646-5329 GCF_000696425.1 Galeopterus variegatus | reverse complement strand
GTATGTGAGTTATCATGTTATCTCTATTTAGCTATTCTGCAATGTCTACATATATCAAAACCATGTTTTACATGCTAAATATATATTATTTTTATCAGTTAAAAAAAAAGACTCGGAGTACAGATTAGGATGGAGAAGGGTAGAGATTGTATCTGGAGGAGCAAACAGAAAAGGTTGAGCTGTCAAGTAAAATATAAGCTAAACAATGGCTGGAGATGTGCTGCAATGGATCCAACTCACAGCAGAAACTAGGAGGAATCGATAGTCCTAGCACTGAGCAGCAGAGGCCTGGGGAAATAGGAGGCTTTGAAATAAGGAGACATTGGTGGTGGGGGGCGGGGGGGTAATTGGATGAAGGGCATAAAGAATAACTATGATTTGTAACAATGAATATGCTAATACAAATAAATTTTTTAAAAAATGAGACATATGCAACAGTGGTACAGGAGGTGGGGATTTACATGAGAACCACTAGAGAAACCATGTCCATTATTGGATTCCTGAGGGTTCTCTGTGGGCTTTGTTTTTTTCTTTCTTACTTTTTGTCTTCTTCCTTAGGGTTCTCTAACAGGTCTGGTGATTTGGCAAAAATGTCTGGTAGTGCTAGCTAGCTACATTCATTTATATTTGAACTTGAAATACTCATTCTTTTTTTTTTTTTTTTTTTTTTTTTTTTTTTCCTT
>NW_007756981.1:0-3884 GCF_000696425.1 Galeopterus variegatus | reverse complement strand
AACCCTCGGCGGGAGCGCCGCCGCGCTTCCCAAGCGGAGCACTATAGCAGTGCGCCACCGGGCCGGCCCGAAATACTCATTCTTATGAAAATAATGATATAAACAGACAGTAGTTAGATTTCCAGATCTACCCACAAAAATCCCTTTTCATACAAATGTGACTAGGATCCTAATAGTGTACTAACATTTCAATCACAACCTCAAGCATAAAAAGTGATATGATCCAAGAAGCAAAAGAAGAAAAGAGTAACAGCCTGTCTGGAATCAGGCAATCCTTGTAATTGAGTTTGTTCGCTGGATCTTTCTGTTGGTTCTTATTATTTGCTCTGAAATTCTAATTTGCATATTCATCTTGAGTGGAATTTTCTTCTCTCCTTTTCTCTGTGCTAATTCTATCCTGTTTGGCAATTTTTAAGTTTCCTTACAACTGGAAGTTGAGGGCTCCTGTCCCACAATGAGATTGAGACAACAGATCCAGTTGTTCAGCCAGCAGGGAGATTATCAGCTCCTGTCTACACGGCAATTTCTGCTATCTCCAGCCACCACATATAAACAGTTTACAATGCTTACTTTCCCTGTGGGCAAGTCCTATTTCACAGTGTGAGATTGGATATGATTCTCTGCTACACATGGGCTGCTTTTGGTTCCTGTTGTCCACCTCTTCCTTTCCCTTAAAAGGAGACCATCCAAAGTATTGTCAAATTATGTGATCTGACACTGACACAAGGATCTCCAGATGGTGTTCAGTTTTCTCAGATCTAGATGTTGCTTCACATGGTTTGATGAATTGCTGTTAAATGATGTTTGATCACCCCAATACCCCAATATAGAGTTGTAGAGGAGAAAAAAAAAAGAACTACAATAAAAACAATTTAAACTCATTTGGAAAAAGGGAACATAGAAAACATTTATGCAGTGGCCACCATTCCATAGCACATCTATCTTAATGGAAAGGAAGAGCTAGATTCCCTCTTCTTGCCAGAGATGTGAACTCTTTCTTTCAGCCAATTTGGTTACTTCTGGTGTATTTTCTGTAGTGTACCCCTTGTCTATTGACAAATGTGGCCATATCTAAAAAGGGCTTTGGGGAAGAAGCTCTCATGGGGGCTGTATCAACTACAAGCTCATTTTATAGTTCATGGGTTTAGGAGTCTGGTGGATTGCCTTAATGACCAACTAATCACAGTCTGTTACACTTCCCTCTGTGTAACCGAGACTAAAAAAGAGAAAGAAAGAATTCACTCAAGGTAACATGAGTAAGGCCTGGAGGGACAGTAGTGATTCAGGATCAGCCTTTCTTTTTATTGATGAGACAAGGAAGTTTCACAAGGAAAATCAGTTGATTCAATCATTAAAGAGGGACATAAAAACAGGCAGTGTAAAACTAGTAACAGCAGTAAATTACCAATGTAACATTCCAGAATGCAATTTGTAAAAAGCTAAGTCATCCACCAACAAACAGCTTGTCCTTAGTAAACATTTTTTTCACATACTTCCTACAGCGATTTCCTTAGTAAATTTAAACAGCATTCAAGCAGTTTCCTTAACATGTCTTAAGAAAAATCAGTATGTTAAATACTCAATAGTCCTTTAAGCCGGAATCAAACCAGCGACCTAAAATAGTCAACGTACACAGTCCCATCCCTAAACAGTGATTAGAATTGATTAGATGGCTTTTGCCAAACTTATCTGTGGACTGTCTTCCCTTTCTTGAGAGCCTTTTAGCTCCTTCATGCATTATGTAAAAATCCTATTCTAAGATCAAAGGAGAATGAAGATTTCTAACCCACTACAACAATCATTACTGTCTGCCAAGCACAAGTTTCTCTGGAAATACATGTCTCTTAAAAAAAAAAGTTTCAACCTATTTCTTTTTGCTTAACTCCAAGATCAAGTAACGAATGATTATATAGAGTCATCAGCTCTATAATCCAGCCTGAGAATTTTTCTCTCCTGAAAATAGAATAGTGCTTTACCCATCGCCCAGCCCTTATTTGAACTTAGGATCTGCCTCCATGTTCTGTTACATATTGAAAGAGGTAAAGGGCTTTCCAAGGCAAAGCTGTATTTTCTTCACTCTCTAATTTCAAGTGAGCCAATGTCAACTCAAGCTTTTCTATTTCTTACTAAAACTTTACCAAAGGTTGGAAGGCAAATTCTAGCATCCTACATGTTTCCTACCACGACCGCTGGTGTTGCAGTTTAGGTAGGTATAATATGTTCTACCTCACCTCAGTTCACCTAATTCTACATCTTAGGGTCTGTCACTTAACATGCATTTCTGTATCAGTTAAGACTTCTACCATTGCAAGTGTCCAAATGACGCAACTCAAATTGGCTTAAGCAAAGAAGAAAATGTACTGGCAAATATAAGTAATAAATCCAGGGTGAGTGCCAAGATAGATCAGATGGGACTAGACTCAGAGCTGAAAAGATATCACCAGCACTTCTTGGTTTCTTCCCACCCTTGCCTTTATTCTGCATTCCCCGGTGTGTTAGTTTAATTCTCAGATTCTATGTGGCAATAAGACGGCTACAGCTGTTCTGGCCTTACATCCTCTTAGATTAAAGTCTGTTGAGAAAGAAAGTCTGTTTGCTACTGAAAAGTTAGAGAAGGGCCGGTCCATGGCTCACTCAGGAGAGTGCAGTGCTGGTAACACCAAGGCCACGGGTTTGGATCCTACATAGGGATGGCCAGTTGGCTCACTGGTTGAGCGTGGTGCTGACAACACCAGGCCAAGGGTTGAGATCCCTTTACTGGTCAACTTTAATAAAAAAAAAAAAGTTAGAGAAAAGTCCTATAATTGAGTCTCATGAGCTCTGATCAGATGAGTTAGACAAGTCTATCTCTGAATCAACTGCTGTGGCCAGAGCAATGGAATACATGGGTTGGCTTAGGTCACTTTGACTTGGTGCATGTGACCTTCGAGTATAAATAAGAGGTAAAGTATAGGAGGGGGTAACTCCTTCAAATCAAAACTAGGGTATCATCACAGAATGTCGAGAGGAGTAGATAGAGGGTTGCAAAACAGTAAATGCCTATTGCATCACTGGAGAGAAAATCTTAATGACAAAGAATTGTTCATGTAAAAAATATCATTCTATCTCAGACCAATTGCATTATCAATGGTGTTATCAGCCTGGTGTTACCAACAGGCATTTATGGGGACAGCATGGTAGTTCTTCTTCTTGTCATCAGTCTTGGTTTATATATAACAGCCTAGACATTTTAAATATCTCCCTCATGGTTGCATCTATCATCCCTCAATGTATCTAAATCTTTCTTGTCTGCACTTATATTTTGCCAGTATAAATTTTATGACTTCGTAGACTATGAACCTCAGCCCCTCTTATCTTCTGTCCTTTCCTCCATCTATAGAGGGGCTTTGAATTTCCAGCAGAAACAAATAGATGCCAATTCACCGTCTAGGAGGCTCTCTAAGGCCAATTTTAGTGTATTTGTAGTAATTAGACAATACTGATGCTAGGAATATTTAAAATTCAATTCCTAAACCGAGACCAAACAACTTCAATATTCTCTTCTATTGTTATTTTTAAAAGTAGCTCATTAAAAAAAAAAGAGTCAAGAAGTCACTGACATTGTATCAGAGTAAATAGAATGTTGGGACAGTCACCCACACATGAGCAAGATGGGAAACAAAATGCCACAGTGATGATGCAAAAATACTGCAAGTAAACGCATGAAATACATGAAAAAACCGACCAAGAGTTCAACCCAGAAATAAGATACGTTTCTCTCTTTTAATTCCTTCCTTATTCTAGGGAAAAGGTGCATTAGTAAAAGATTGCCTAACCACTTACTTAGAGAAAGGGATCCGAGGTAAGACTCTGACAAGTTTCTCAAGCAGTGAAAGAAACATGGG
>NW_007756980.1:6064-6976 GCF_000696425.1 Galeopterus variegatus | reverse complement strand
TCCTATCAAGAAATGAATGGAACACTCAATCTGGGTAATTTGAGAAGAGTTTTATTAAGGGATTATTTACACTGAATAGGGTAATAGAGAAGCCATCAAAGGATAGTGAACTTCTCCAAGTTTAGCAAAAGTAGTAAACTATTACCATTCCTATCCCTCAAGGAGAAGAAAGGAGAGGTCCCTGGAACTAGAAGAAAATTGCTACATGAAAAGTGTCACCTAATGTGAGTCATGGCTTTGAACTTAAGTAGAGGTACACAGACAAGCTACAATGACCTGTTGTTGAAAGCAGGTAGGAAAAGAAGTACTCTGACCTCACTTTTCTTTTGTCCTCCAGTCTTACACTTGCAATTCTCAATGGCTAATGCTAACAGGAAGTTAAAGGGCATGGGAGCAAATCAATGTTGTCTACATGTGTCAGCCTCCCGGGCACTGAGCCCAGTAGCATTGAGAAGTGAGTACGTTTGATATTCTCACCTACACTTGATAGCTTCAGACATTTTAGTTTGTACCAGCCTGGTGGGTATGAAACAGTCCCTGATAACTAATGATATTAAACGTCTTTTCATATGTTTATTAAGCATTCATATTTATTCTTCTACAAAATTCCTATTTGTGGCTTTTTTTATTGAAACATAATTGATTATACATATTTGTGGGGTACGGAGTCGAATATCAATACCTGTGTACAATACATAATGATCGAATCAAAATAATTAGTTTACCCATCTTTACAAACATAATCATTATTTGTGACCCTTAACCCATTTCTCTTTTTGTTTATTTTTAATGGGTGGTTTGTATTTTCTCTTATTAATTTATAGGGCTCTTTATATAATCTGTATAATAAGTCTCTGTTGGTGCTATGGATTGGCAATGCCTCCTCTCAGTGTGTGGCTTGGATTTTCTCTT
>NW_007756980.1:0-672 GCF_000696425.1 Galeopterus variegatus | reverse complement strand
TCTTGGCTGGTTATTAATATATAAGGTTTTGTTGCCCATAGACTTTATAGCCAAACTATATCATTAGTATAAAACTAGCTTCTTTAATAAATAATTCCAGATATCTACAATGCCTCAAATACAAAAGAAGTTTATTGCTTGCTCACATCATGGTTTCAACAGGTGGCTCACAAGATCGCTGCATTCATCTGCATGCCAGCCAATTAGGAGGTAAATAAAGCAAAAAGGAACATGTTTAGGAGCTTCTTACGAACCATACTTGGAAGAGGAACACCTAACTTTCATCTGGTTTCATAACTTGTTACTCAATCAAATGGTTACACCAAGGGAGGCTGGGTGTGAAGTCGAGCTCTGTGCCCAGAAAGTTGAAGAGAATATAGATTTCAGTGAATATCTAACAATTCCTTCCGCACAACTAATTCTCAAAATAATTTAAATATTTTGAATAAATTCGTATAATCTAAAAGCTGTGTGCTTTTATAATATGATTTTAGTCTGTCGTACAGTTATTTTATAAAATTTGACTTTGTTATTTTATCTTTTCTTACTGATGATTATTACAAGAAAAAATCGAAGACAATTTGCCACTTTATTTACTGCAGCAGTATAGCGAATGAAATTCTGCACAATATTACACATGTTCTTTATGACTTTCCATATAAAATTTTTTCC
>NW_007756979.1:6536-6976 GCF_000696425.1 Galeopterus variegatus | reverse complement strand
GGTCTGGTACGGGCGCGACACTGAGGGTTGCAGTCCGTTGCCGGACACGAAAAAAAAAAAAAAGAAATACAGAGCTATACGTGGATGCTGATGAGAAATGGCATTGCAGCCTAAAGGGAGGCCACGTGGAAAGCCAGCCACTACTGACAACATCTTACAATGACCGAGCACCCTCTACATGTCGGCACCGTTCTAAGTGCTTTTCATGCTAGAAGCCAGCAACTCTTTGGGGTGGATTTCATTGACAGCCCGTGTTATAGATGAGGAAACCAGAGCACAGACAATCTGAAGTCACAAAACTGTTGTGCTCCTTGCTCTTAATCACTTTTGTAGGACCAAGTGGAATATCCTTCTGACCCCATCTCTCCAAAGGAAAGTACAAAACAATGTTAAGGATAGCAGAAAAGGCTTTATAGTTCTATCAGGGACAAGGTGAAGAT
>NW_007756979.1:0-850 GCF_000696425.1 Galeopterus variegatus | reverse complement strand
GTTTTGTTTTTCTGTTTCATTTATTTCTGCTCTGATCTTTATTATTTCTTTCCTTCTATTTTGGGTTTGGTTTGTTCTTATTTTTCTAGTTCCTTGTGGTATAATGTTGGGTTGTTTATTTGAAGTCATTCTACTTTTTTTTTATGTAGGCATTTGTTGCTATAATCTTCCCTCTTAGAACTGCTTTTGCTTTATCCTTTATGGTATGGTATGTTTTGTTTCCATTTTCATTTGTCTCCAGGGATTTTTTTTTTTCCTTTTTGTCTTTTTTTTCGTGACCGGCAACGGGATCGCAACCCTCCATGTTGCGCCCGCACCGTGCTCAACCAGTGAGCGGACTGGTCTCTATATGGGATCCGAACCCTCGGCAGGAGCGCCGCCGCACTCCCAAGCACCGCACTCTACCGAGTGCGCCACCAGGCCGGCCTGTCTCCAGGGATTTTTTAACTTTCTTTCTAATTTCTTTTTTGACCCATTCATTGTTAAGGAGCATTTTGATTAATTTCTACATCTTTGTACAGTTTCCAGTGTTCTTTCTGTTAATGATTCCTAATGATTTCATTGTGTTCAGAATAAATAGTTGATATGATTTCACTTTTTTGAGATGGTTAAGACTTGTTTTGTGGCCTAACATATGGTCTATTCTAGAGAAAGTTCCATGTGCTGCTAAGATGAAAGTGTATTCTGCAGCTATTGGATGGAATGTTCTGTAAATGTCTGTTAGATTCATTTGGTCTAGAGTGTAATGTAACTCTAGTGTTTCCTGCTTGCATTTCTGTCTAAATGATTCATCCATTGTTGAAAGTGGGGTGTTGGGCCGGCCCGGTGGCGCACTGGATAGTGCGCCGCT
>NW_007756978.1:6530-6977 GCF_000696425.1 Galeopterus variegatus | reverse complement strand
ATTCATATGTGGAATTTAAGGGGGAAAACATTTGATATTATAGGGGCAGAGAGTAGAACAGTTGTTACCAGAGACTGGGAGGGGGACAGGAAGAGGCTGGTCAACAGGTACAAAATTACAATTCAATAGGAGAAACAAGTTCTGATGTTCTATTGCACAGTAGGGTGACTATGGTTAACGGTTAAGTTTTGTATATTACATAATAGCCACAGAGGAAAGGCTTTTGAATGTGTTCACCATAAAGAAATGATAAATGCATGATGTGATTGATACATTAGCTACCCTGACTCAATTATTATATAACCCATATATGTATCAAAACAGCAGAAGTATCCCATAAGTATGTACAATTACAATGTGTAAGTTAAAAGGTAAATTAAATAAAGTGTGACAAAGGCCATGTCCTTTCCATCCCCAGTTCAAATCTTAACAAGACAACATTTGAAA
>NW_007756978.1:0-849 GCF_000696425.1 Galeopterus variegatus | reverse complement strand
AAAGAAATCTACTACACTGTAGAAAACTAGTATAGGATAGGCTTGGCAACAGATTTTAAATCTCTAAACTTAGAACCTAAATGGTCCTATAACCTTCAGAGAAAAACTATGTATAAATTTAATCAACAAATAAGTGTCTACTAGACACAATGTACTCTTTTAGGACTGTTTCACGTGTAGCCCTGCTTTAGAATATCACAACTTTCCTAGAATCATCCAGAGTATTTCCACAAGTGACTGTCATCTACTCAGCACTTCAACAAAAGGGGAAAAGAAGCTTCTAGAACATTCCACCTCAAACATTTAAGAATGACACAAACATTCTTAAGTTTGCTAAACATTGCTAACATTGCTAGCAATCAAACATTCCAATTTAAAGCAAGTGAAAGAGGGTGAAGAAAAATTATCAGCATAAAAAAGAATTGAGAGTCGATTTACGGCAGCCAATTCAATAGCACCTCACCCAAGACCAAGGCAAAGTTCTTTTGAGCAAGCAATATGTTAAGCACAAGGATTTCAGCCCACATAATGTGCTGAGGCAAAAACTAATATTAAAGAGGATTACTAAATAAAGACACCCACGATGGCAATTCACAAGTCACTTTACTTCATATATAAAACAAAGGAGAAAACAGTCTTATGTCTTAATTTTTTAATATAGTGAAAAGCTCTGCCTACACTGCTGAGATTTCTGCTTTCCCTCTGCTTTAAAGTTCAGCTTAGAACATGAAAAGCAGATCAGGGAGGGGATTATACAGGAACGAGAAAAGCAGCAGGGGATTACACAGGAACAAGAAAACCAAGAAAACCATTTATGAATGAAAAAAAGACTTCGTTTTCCTTGGAGTG
>NW_007756977.1:6089-6977 GCF_000696425.1 Galeopterus variegatus | reverse complement strand
CTAAGTAAACTCATCAGACCAAGCACATAGATCTAAGAAAACACATCAGACCAAGCACATCTATCTAAGTAAACTCATCTGACCGAGATCATCGACCTGAGTAAACTCATCGGACCGAGCTCACCAATCTAAGTAATTTTATCAAACCAAGCACATCAATCTAAGTAAACTCATCGGACCGAGCTCACCAATCTAAGTAATTTTATCAAACCAAGCACATCAATCTAAGTAAACTCATCAGACCGAGCTCATTGACCTAAGTAAACTCCTCGGACTGAGCTCATCGATCTAAGTAAACTGATCAGACTGAGCTCATCTATCTAAGTAAACTCATCAGACCGAGCTCATCATCTACATAAACTCATCAGACCAAGCCCATCTATGTATGTAACCTCATCTGACCAAGCTCATCGATCTCAGTAAACTCATCAGACAAAGCACATTGATCTAAGTAAATTCATCAGAGCGAGATAATCAATCTAAGTAAACTCATTAGGCCGAGCTCATCGATCAAAGTAAACTCATCAGAGAACGTTATTCGATCTAAGTAAACTCATGAGACCAAGCCCTTCGATCTAAGTAAACTCATCACACCAAGCTCATCGATCTAAGTAAACTAGTCAGACCAAGCACATTGATCTAAGTATACTCAGCAGACCAAGCTCATCAATCCAAATAAACTC
This sequence comes from Galeopterus variegatus, assembly GCF_000696425.1. Taxonomy (NCBI): domain Eukaryota; kingdom Metazoa; phylum Chordata; class Mammalia; order Dermoptera; family Cynocephalidae; genus Galeopterus; species Galeopterus variegatus. Next base: position 6,294 of record NW_007756977.1, on the reverse strand, counting down.
ATCAGACCGAGCTCATCGATCTAAGGAAACTCATCAGGCCGAGCTCATCGATCTAAGTAAACTCATCAGACCGAGTTCATTGATCTAAATTATCTAATCAGACCGAGCTCCTCGATGAAAGTAAACTCATCAGACCGAGCTCAACAATCTAAGTAAACTCATCAGACCGAGATCATCGATCTAAGTAAACTCATCAGACCAAGCT
>NW_007756977.1:0-4930 GCF_000696425.1 Galeopterus variegatus | reverse complement strand
CTAAGTAAACTCATCAGACTGAGCTCAACGACCTAAGTAAACTCATCGGACCAAGCTCATCGATGTAATTAAACTCATCAGACCAAGATCATCAATCTAATAAACTCATCAGAGAACGCTAACTGATCTATGTAAACTCATCAGACCACGCTCATTGATCCAAGTAAACTCATCAGACCAAGCCCATCGATCCAAGTAAACTCATCATACCGAGCACATTGATCTAAGTAAACTCATCAGAACAAGCTCATCGATCTAAGTAAGCTCATCAGACTGAGCACATCGATCTAAGTAAACACTTCAGACCAAGCTCACCGATCTAATTAAAGTCATCAGACCAAGCTCATCAATCCAAATAAACTCATCAGACCGAGCTCATCGATCTAAGGAAACTCATCAGGCCGAGCTCATCGATCTAAGTAAACTCATCAGACCGAGTTCATCGATCTAAGTAAACTCATCAGAGAAAGCTAATCGATCTAAGTAAACTCATCATACCGAGCTCATCAATCAAAGTAAACTCATCAGACAAGGCACATCGGTCTAAGAAAACTCATCAGAGAAAGCCTTTCGATCTAAGTAAACTCATCAGACTGAGCTCATTGATCTAAGTAAACTCAGCAAACCGAGCTCATCGATCAAAATAAACTCATCAGACCAAGCATATCGACCTAAGTAAACTCATCAGACCGTGCTCAATGATCTAAGTAAACTCTTCAGACTGCGCTCATCGATCAAAGTAAACACATCAGACCGAGCTCATCGATCTACGTAAACTCATCAGACCAAGATCATTGATCTAAGTAAAGTCATCAGACCATGATGATCGATGTAAGTAAACTCATCATACCAAGCTCATTGGTCTAGGTTAACTCATCCGACCAAGATGTTCGATCTAAGAAAACTCATCAAACCAAGCACATCAATCAAATTAAACTCATCAGACCAAGCACATCGATCTAAGTAAAATTAACAGACAGAGCTCATCGATCTAAGTAAACTCATCAGACCGAGCTCAACGATCTAAGTAAACACAACAGGCTGAGCTCATCGATCAAAGTAAACTGATCAGACCGAGCTCATCGACCTAAGTAAACTCATCAGACCGAGATGATCGATCTAAGTAAACTCATCAGACCAAGCTCATTGGTGTAAGTAAACTCATCAGACCAAGATGTTCGATCTAGGTAAACTCAACAGACCAAGAATATCGATCAAAGTAAACTCATCAGACCAAGCACGTAGATCTAAGTAAACTTATCAGACCGAGCTCATTGATCTAAGTAAACTCATCAGACCAATCTCATCGATCTAAGTAAACCCATCAGAGAAAGCAAATCGATCTAAGTAAACTCATCAGACCAAGCCCTTCGATCTAAGTTATCTCATCACAACAAGCTCATTGATCGAAGTAAACTCATCTGACCAAGCACATAGATCTTAGAAAACTCATCAGACCAAGCACATCGATCTAAGTAAACTCATCAAACCGAGCTCATCGATCTAATTTAACTCATCAGACTGAGCTCATCGATCTAAGTAAACTAATCAGACCAAGCACATCGATCTAAGTAAACTCATCAGACTGAGCTCAAAGACCTAAGTAAACTCATCGAACCAAGCTCATCGATCTAATTAAACTCATCAGACCAAGATCATCAATCTAAGTAAACTCATCAGAGAAAGCTAACTGATCTATGTAAACTCATCAGACCAAGCTCATTGATCCAAGTAAACTCATAAGACCAAGCCCATCGATCCAAGTAAACTCATCATACCGAGCACATTGATCTAATAAAATCATCAGACCAAGCCCATCGATCTAAGTAAGCTCATCAGACTGAGCACATCGATCTAAGTAAACTCTTTAGACCAAGCTCACCGTTCTAATTAAAGTCATCAGACCAAGCATATCAATCTACATAAACTCATCAGAGCAAGCTCATCAATCAAATTAAACTCATCAGACCGAGCTCATCGATCTAAGTAAACTCCTCAGAGAAAGCTAATCGATCTAAGTAAACTCATCAGACCGAGCTCATCGATCAAAGTAAACTCATAAGACAAGGCACAACGGTCTAAGAAAACTCATCAGAGAAAGCTAATCGATCTAAGTAAACTCATCAGACTGAGCTCATCGATCGAAGTAAACTCATCAGACCGAGCTCATCGATCAAAATAAACTCAACAGACCAAGCACATCGACCTAAGTAAACTTATCAGGCCATGCTCATTGATCTAAGTAAACTCTTCAGACCGAGCTCATCGATCAAAGTAAACACATCAGTCCGAGCTCATCGATCTAAGTAAACACATCAGACCAAGATCATCGATCTAAGTAAACTCATCAGACCATGATGATCGATGTAATTAAACTCATCATACCAAGCCCATTGGTCTAGGTTAACACATCCGACCAAGATGTTCGATATAAGAAAACTCATCAAACCAAGCACATCGATCAAAGTAAACTCACAGACCAAGCACATCGANAGAAAGCTAACTGATCTATGTAAACTCATCAGACCAAGCTCATTGATCCAAGTAAACTCATAAGACCAAGCCCATCGATCCAAGTAAACTCATCATACCGAGCACATTGATCTAATAAAATCATCAGACCAAGCCCATCGATCTAAGTAAGCTCATCAGACTGAGCACATCGATCTAAGTAAACTCTTTAGACCAAGCTCACCGTTCTAATTAAAGTCATCAGACCAAGCATATCAATCTACATAAACTCATCAGAGCAAGCTCATCAATCAAATTAAACTCATCAGACCGAGCTCATCGATCAAAGTAAACTCATAAGACACGGCACAACGGTCTAAGAAAACTCATCAGAGAAAGCTAATCGATCTAAGTAAACTCATCAGACCGAGCTCATCGATCAAAGTAAACTCATAAGACAAGGCACAACGGTCTAAGAAAACTCATCAGAGAAAGCTAATCGATCTAAGTAAACTCATCAGACTGAGCTCATCGATCGAAGTAAACTCATCAGACCGAGCTCATCGATCAAAATAAACTCAACAGACCAAGCACATCGACCTAAGTAAACTTATCAGGCCATGCTCATTGATCTAAGTAAACTCTTCAGACCGAGCTCATCGATCTAAGTAAACTCTTCAGACCGAGCTCATCGATCAAAGTAAACACATCAGTCCGAGCTCATCGATCTAAGTAAACACATCAGACCAAGATCATCGATCTAAGTAAACTCATCAGACCATGATGATCGATGTAATTAAACTCATCATACCAAGCCCATTGGTCTAGGTTAACACATCCGACCAAGATGTTCGATATAAGAAAACTCATCAAACCAAGCACATCGATCAAAGTAAACTCACAGACCAAGCACATCGATCTAAGTAAAATTAACCGACAGAGCTCATCGATCTAAATAAACTCATCAGACCGAGCTCATCGATCTAAGTAAACTCAACAGGCCGAACTCATCGATCTAAGTAAACTAATCAGACCGAGCTGATCGATCTAAGTAAACTCATCAGACCGAGCTCATCGATTAAAATAAATACATCAGACTGAGCTCATCGATCTAAGACAACTCATCAGACCAAGATCATCAATCTCCGTAAACTCATCCGACCGAGATCATCGATCAAAGTAAACTCATCAGACAAAGCTCATCGATCTAAGTAAACTCATCAGACCAAGCACATCGATCTAAGTAAACTCATCAGACCGAGATCATCGATTTAACTAAACTCATCAGACCAAGCTCATAGATCTAATTAAACTCATCAGACTGAGCTCATCGATCTAAGTAAACTCATCAGACTGAGCACATCGATGTAAGTAAACTGATCTTTCCAAGCTCATCCACCTAAGTAAACTCATCAGACCAAGCTCATCGATCTAAGTAAATTCATCACACCAAGCACATCGATCTAAATAAACCAATCAGAGTAAGCAAATGGATCTAAAGAAACTCATCATACCAAGCCCTTCAATCTAAGTAATCTCATCCCACGAAGCTCATCGATCTAAGTAAACTCATCAGACCAAGCACATCGATCTAAGGAAACTCATCAGATCGAGCTCATTGATCTAAGTAAACTCATCAGGCCGAGCGCATCGATCTAAGTAAACTCAAAAGACCGAGCTCATCGATCTAAATAAACTCAACAGACCGAGCTCATCGATCCAAGTAAACTCATCAGACCGAGATCATCGATCTAAGTAAACTCGTCAGACCAAGATGATCGATCTAGGTAAACTGATCAGACATAGCTCATTGGTTTAATTTAACTCATTAGACCAAGATGTTCGATCTAAGTAAACTCATCTGACCAAGCACATCGATCAAAGAAAACTCATCCGACCAAGCACATTTATCTAAGTAAACTCATCAGAGCGAGCTCATCGATCTAATTAAGCTCATCAGACCAAGCTCATCGATCTAAGTAACCTCATCAGAGAAAGATATTCGATCTAAGTAAACTCATCAGACCAAGCCCTTCGATCTAAGTAAACTCATCACACCAAGCTCATTGATCGAAGTAAACTCATCTGACCAAGCACATAGATCTAAGAAAACTCATCAGACCAAGCACATCGATCTAAGTAAACTCAACAGACCGACCTCATCGATCTAACTAAACTCATCAGACCGAGCTCATCGATTTACGTAAACTCATCAGGCCAAGCTCATCGATCTAAGTAAACTCTTCTGACAAAGCTCATCGATCTCAGTAAACTCATCAGACCAAGCACATCGATGTAAGAAAACTCAGCCGACGAAGCACATTTATCTAAGTAAACTCATCAGACCGAGCTCATTGACCTAAGTAAACTACTCGGACTGAGCTCATCGATCTAAGTAAACTGATCAGACTGAGCTCTTCTATCTAAGTAAACTCATCAGACCGAGCTCATCGATCTACATAAACTCATCAGACCAAGC
>NW_007756976.1:5728-6977 GCF_000696425.1 Galeopterus variegatus | reverse complement strand
CCCATTAGCTGCCCAGAAAGGAGGAAGGCCCTGACTAGAAGGTAAGAGAACTCAGAAACCCAGGGGGCCATGAGATCTTAGAAGCCTGCTTTTCACTTGGGACATCTGTTTTTGGTGGGAGAAGAAGAATGGCTTGCCCCAGGCAGAGCATCCCAGGTGGATAGGAAAATCGTTATCAAGCTGGGGCTCCAAAGGTACTGTATTCCAGCAAAGGTGGATGGAAAAACAATATACACAAAGATAACATGAGAATGTATATAAACAATTTAAATAAAAATAAGTCAATACCTGTGCATTGACTTCTCAGGCCAAGGAACAGAAATGACCACAAGAAGCCCCCCCATGTCCCAATCTTAGATGATGTCTCCTTTCCCTCCCCCACAGAAATAACCTATATCCTGAATATCAATATATATTTGATCCAAGGTGTTTTTGATACCTAAACATTATTTAGTTTTATATGTGTTTGAACTTGATATGAATATAATTTGCATCTTTCCTTGACCTTGTTTTTGAAATTCATCTATATTGATGGGTATGTGTGTGGCTCATTCATTTTTACTGTTGCATAGTAATTCCATCATATCAGTATGTAACAAGATATTTATTCATTACACTCTTGATAGGTATTTGTGTTGTTTCCAGTTTGGGCTAGCATGAACAATGCTGCTACGAACATTTTTGCACATGCATAGGAGTTTCCCCAGGGAAGATTTGCTGTGTCACACAGTATGTGCCTGTTCAACTTCACCTATAAATGCAAAGCTATTTTCCAAACTGTATCAACTTGCATTCTCATCAGCAGGGTATGAGAATTCCTGTTGCTCCTCATCCTTGCCTTAACTTGAATCGTCCTACTTTTTATTTTTTGCTAATTTAGTGGGTGTGAAGTGGTGTACCTTTGGGATTTTAAAAGGTGTTTATTGGGGCCGGCCTGGTGGCGCACTGCGCTAGTGCACCGCTTGGGAAGCACGGCGGCGCTCCCTCCGAGGGTTCGGATCCCACATACAGACCGGTTCCCGCTCACTGGCTGAGCGAGGTGCGGGCGCGACACCGAGGGTTGCGATCCCGTTGCCGGTCCCGGTCCGGTACGGGCGCGACACTGAGGGTTGCAATCCGTTGCCGGACATGGAAAAAGACAAAATAAATAAATAAATAAATAAATAAAAAATAAAAGGTGTTTACTGTTTTATTATTTCCTTAACAGAATCAGTATTTATCATTCACATGAAGTACAAATGGAAGTCTT
>NW_007756976.1:0-675 GCF_000696425.1 Galeopterus variegatus | reverse complement strand
AAATAATCCAACACAGAACTGAAAGAAAAAAACAAAATACTTGCAGAGCATAGACAAAGTTTGATATTAACTAGTAAAGGTCTCTTATCTCTAAAGAACACCTATAAAACCTAGAAGGATCAGAAGTCCCCTGGGCTACCAAGCCAGGGAGAGGTGAGAACTGGGGCCTCAGCCATGCCTTTTGACACCCATGCCCAGTCCCAAGGGTGGGGGGCTGAGTGCCTCAGCAACGCCCCCAACACCCACAACCAGCCAAGTGATGACCACCAAGCAACTGCAGGAAGCACCCCAGGCTCCCAAGCTGGGGCTGTGGGGGGGGCGGGGGTCTGAGGGCTTCAACCACACCCCTCTGACATCTGTACCCAGCCCAGCAAGGACCAAGCCACTGCTGGAAGCCTCCTGGTCTCCCATGCAAAAATGAGGGGGGTGCCACAGGCCTCGACCCTGCCCCTCCTCCTTCTTCTCCCACCCTATTTCCTTCCCCTTTCCTCTCTCCCCCCACATCTCTCTGCAACAATATCATAGAATGTAAAAAAAAAAGTAATTTTAATAAATAAATAAACAACAACAACAAAAAATCAGGGAGAACTGCATAGACATTTATTTTTTTTAATGGTCAGGCCTGAAAGTAATGTTCATTACTCATGTCCATACTCCTTTAAACAAAGCTCAGTT
>NW_007756975.1:5486-6977 GCF_000696425.1 Galeopterus variegatus | reverse complement strand
TCTCACTTATTGGTGGGAGCTAAAAATAAATAAATAAATTCACATGCACACACACAAAAAAAGGGGGGGGCAGGGAAGAAGATATAGCAACTACAACTCCTTGAAGTTGATATGACAAGCAAATAGAATGGACATTGTTGGGTGGGAGGGAAAAGAGGGAGGAGGGAGGGAGGTTTCAGTAATGGGCCACAATAATCAACCACATTGTATATCAACAAAATAAAAATTTTTTAAAAAGAGGTGGAGAATAAGAACTAAAAATTTTGAATCCATGATCTTCTCTCATATCTATCCAGATCTCTAATCATGTACATAACTTCTTTTCATGTATGAATATGCCTATGTTCTCTAAATAAAACATACAGGAACTAAGTTAATTTAAAAACTAGTCTTTAGTTAACATTCCTTTAATACATCTAGGTAGTCTACCTTATGTTTTTCTAACCTCAGGGAAAGAACTTTTATCTTTGGAATCAATTAGTAAATAAAAGTGTTTTATTGTTGCTGTTGGTGGTGTGTGTGCATGTGTGTGTGTGTGTGTGTGTGTGTGTGTGTGTGTGTGTGCTGTGTGTGTGTGTGTGTGTGTGTGAGAGAGAGAGAGAGAGAGAGAGAGAGAGAGAGAGAGAGAGAGAATCTGCAATGTTCCCTGGAGCCAAAATTTGATATTACACCCTGCTCAGAAGAAAGTATCAAGGCCAGTGTTATTTAATCAATATATTAAATATTTAGATAACTAAAGGATAATGAGTGTTTATGATGTCTGGTTTTCATTTCATGAGCTATTGTGGAAGAAATAAACTCATGAAAAGACAAATAATAGCATCTTCTGCCTTCTGAACTGGCTCATATTTAGGATAAAGTTGAGACTGTGACACAGCAATTGGGGGTCTGTATCATGCATTAATGCAAAACCACTCTGAAATCAGACAGAAAAAAATATACACAGCATGTTGTATGACAGNTCAGAGAAATGCAAATCAAAACCACACTAAGACATCATCTCACCCCAGTTGCACTGGCTGTTATCAAAAAGATAACAGAATAACAAATGATGGCAAGGATGTGGAGAAAGGGGAACCCTCCTACACTGTAAGTGGAACTATAAATTAGTGTGGCTATTCTGGAAAACAGTATGGAGGTTCCTCAGACAACCAGCAATCCCACTTCTGATTATATACCCAAAGGAATGAAAATCATCATGTCAAAGGAATACCTGCACTCCTATGTTTATTGCAGCTCTATTTACAATAACCAAGAGTTGGAATCAACCTAAATGTCCACTGACAGATGACTGAATGAGCAAAATGTGGTATATATACTCAATGGAATACTACTGTGCCATAAAAAGAATGAAATTCTGCTGTTCACAGAATGTACAGAAAATTATGAACTTAGAGAAAATTATTTTAAATGAAATAAGCCAGGCACAGAAAGAGAAACACTGCATGTCTAAGTGGGAGGTAAAAGATGAATATGAGAGAAGGTGGGGGG
>NW_007756975.1:2709-3911 GCF_000696425.1 Galeopterus variegatus | reverse complement strand
AGCTTCCATTAGCATTTTATTATACCATTGATACAGCAATTACTCATACATTCTCAAAGTCCTTGGAGTCACTCCATTTTGAGCAATGTCTTAATAATATATGTAATAGCATTTTACCTGTGGTAGTAATATTATTGATCTATCGCCATTAATGTTTGCAGCATTTTTAAGACCCATTACCTGATTGTATAGTAGCCCTGCCTGGCAAAAGCACATCACTTTCTCCGTTAAAGTTTGACAGACAGCAACACAAAAAAAGCAATTTTACCTGCTACGGTGTCTGTCTGCCTGCTTGATAATGTCAATCAATAAGTGAATTCACTTTCCTACAGTCTCTACTAAACAAGATGTCTGCTCTCTTTCAGATGCAAACAAAAAGAAAAGAGCCAAAACATGGGTGGATCAAAATAAAGTGCTTTGAATGATTTTTTAGTGGGTATTTTGGGGGGAAGATCGTGAGGTGGAGGTGGAAAAACTAAAAGTTCTAGCTTCTAAAGCAAATATTGACTGAATAACCCATAGCAACAGCAGTATGGTGGCCTGGAAAAAATTTTAATGGGGTTAGGCGGTTTATTTCTTTTTGGTAGGGTTGTGATGGAAAGACATTTGAATTGAAATACAATTTAAATTAATCAAAGAGAAGATATACCACCTTACTATAACTTACTTAGCTAATCACCTCTCCCTCTCTGTCATCCATACATCCATCCGTTTATCTATAGATTTGTATAATGAACTAGCTAGATAAATATCATTGTTAATTTCCTGTGTATCTATTATCTAAATCTTTTTCTACCTTGTGAATATGAGGCATTATGAAGACAGTTACTATTTTTAAAAAATTATTAAGATGATTTAGGACAATAAAAAATAGTTCAAAGACATATAAGTCATTATACCATGGCTATAGAGCCAAAGAGCAACATAAATAGTTAATTCTCACCAACCATGCACATTTGGTCTGGATATAGTAGACAGAGTTTGACTCATTATATATCTCTGCTCAGATCCCCCATTTAGAGTTGATATGGATGAAATGGGAACTTGAGTTTTGGTCAAATTATTATAATAATGAATTTTTATTACATTCGTACATACTTACAAATCATTCACACCAATAACTTGAGATGTCATGGGATCAAAGTATCTGTCTTTTTTTCTTGAAGACAAATGCTTTCCTCTGATTTCTTCCTTACACAGTT
>NW_007756975.1:0-245 GCF_000696425.1 Galeopterus variegatus | reverse complement strand
GATTAAAAATTGATAAATTTAATATAATCCCATTTGTTTATTTTTCCTTTGGTTTCTTGTGATTTGGGGTCATAGTCATGAAGTCTGTATCCAATCCTACTTCCTGGAGTGTTTCCCCTTGTTTCCTTTAAGCAGTTTTATTGTTTAAGGGTGTACATTTAATTCTTTAATCCATTATGAGTTTATTTTGGTATATGGTGAGAGGTATGGGTCTAGGTTCATTCTCCTGCATATGGATATCCAGT
>NW_007756974.1:5410-6977 GCF_000696425.1 Galeopterus variegatus | reverse complement strand
CTACCTCTGATAACTTTTTCTACCACTGTATTTTTTGCATGCTCATAATCTTCCTACAAAGGCACTAATGGTTGCAGTTTTGCTTGTCTCAGTGATAGGCTTTCTTCCCCCCTTTCCTTTTTTGCCTGTCTGTCCATATCTAGAAGCAACAATGGATAGCTTTATATGTACTGCCATCCAAAGTATTCTTTTTCCAATCTGAGTGAATAGTTCATCCATCCATTTCATATCTCAAGACCAGTACTTTGAGTCTTCCGTAAAATCAACCTCTCTTTCAGCCCTGTTTCAATTCATTCCAAGATTCTGGTGACTTTCCCTTTACTTCCTAAACATTTCTCAAATTTACTTCCATCTCCAAACTGCATTTTAAAATGGAATTTTCAAAATATAACTCTCGGTCGCCAGCTCTGCAAAGATCACTGTCAGACACCCCCGCCCCACCCGGGTCTGAGATTTAATAGGATTTTTTCCCCCCTGGCAAACCGGCAGCTGTTTTAAGTCAATGAAAGTAAGATTAGGAGAGATAAGCGGCGGAGCAGCCCGGGAGCTGTCAGAGCACACAGCTTTTTAACCAGTCTGTGGTACAAAGGCACACTTCAAGAGGATCCTTAGAAGTCTTGGACAAGCCTCCCCACATGTGGCAGGTGCTCTGTTGGCCACTGGTGACCCAAAGAGGATGAAAAATATGTTTCTGCCCACAAGGAGTTAGAAATCCCCTGGGATTCAATTTTAATTTTAGCCAAGATGGGAAATTTCTTCTCTCAATAATAATATCAGTCATCAATAGAGCTTGGAAGAGAAGTGAATTTCTTACTTATATAAAGAATAAAGAACAAATTTATTCTTATATTAATCCTTCAATTTGGTGAGATTGAATAATATTGATAATATTGATGTGATTCTGATTCTAAGCTGTCAATGAACTTGGTACCCTGACATCACTGCTCACGTCTGGCTCAGCATTTCAAGAAGTAGATAATATCAAGGACAACGGAAGAGGAAGAGATTGGACTGGGAGACTCAGCAGTTACAGAGAAAATTGTTGACAACAAAGGCCAGGAAAGCCAGCAAAGGACTGCGCAGAGGCGGAGTGAAGCGCGCCAGACCGGCCCAACTCTGCGAGCTCTGTGAGTCACCCCCAGCCCAGCCCCACTTGCGGGGCGAAGCCCGACTGCTCCCCGCCCACCTGGCCCCACCCACCACACCAGGCTAGGCGCCCACATCAAAGCTGCTTCCATTTTCTCAGGTGGGGGTAGAAAAGGCCGGCATAGTGAGGGCAGGCCAGCCATCTCTGGCGTGACTCCTCACTGAGACAAGCTATTTGCTTACCTCAACACGGGGCACCCCGGGGCCTGTGGACTGACCTACAATCCCACTCTCCCTGCGGATCTCAGACGGGGCTGGTAGCATGGGGAGCCCCCGGCTAGCATCGGGGGGGCAGGGAAGAGGAGCCCGCCCAGATCGTCTCTCTGCCACACCCTGGGCGTCGGCCCCAGATAAACTCGATCTTCCCAAGAGGCAGATTCCATCTCTGGGGACCTCAGTTTGGAAGAGCCCCTAACTGATT
>NW_007756974.1:0-223 GCF_000696425.1 Galeopterus variegatus | reverse complement strand
ACGAGTCAGGCAGAGAAAAAGAAATTCCACATGTTCTCACTCATTGGTGGGAGCTAAAAAGCAAACAAATTAACTCACCCACATACACACACAAAAAAAAACCGGGGGGGGGGAGGAGATATAACAACTATACTTTTATGAAGTTGTTACAACAAGCAAACAGAAAGCACATTCTTGGGGGGGAAGGGAGAGAGGGAGGAGGGAGGGAGGTGTCGGTGATGGG
>NW_007756973.1:6634-6978 GCF_000696425.1 Galeopterus variegatus | reverse complement strand
AGCAGAATATTTTATTGAATTCTTTAGCCATTATTTGAAAGAATCAATGAAAGTTTCTGCCGTGTGTTTGTGTGTTTGCGCTCACGTGTGTGTGTGTGTGACAGATAATGATAATCTCTACAGTTATTCTGCATCACAGAAATATTTTTTGCAGTTTTCAAGGTTGCAGTATATTAACTGTAGTCACCATGATGTACATTAGATCTCTTGAACTTATTCTTCCTGTCTAACTGAAATTTTGTGTCCTTTGACAAGCATCTTCCCATTTTCCTCACCTCTCCAACCTCTGGTTACCACCATTTTACTCCATGTTCCTATGAATTTGACTTTTTTACACTCCACAT
>NW_007756973.1:0-1102 GCF_000696425.1 Galeopterus variegatus | reverse complement strand
TTTCTTTGGTGTTTAGTCATCGTGGCAGGGATTTCACAGTTCATTCGTTTGACCCTAATGTCTGGCTAGGATACTGCCAGGCCTGCCAATTTGGCACAGCTGCCTTGGTGCTGGCGGGTGGGAGGCTCATTCCTCTCTGGGCCATGGGGACTGGCCTGGGCTGGGAGTCCCGCAGCCTGTTCTGACAGGGGTGGTTCAGGCCCCTGTGGGCCTGGCGGCTTTAGGGCCTCTTTGTGCAGTGCCTACTGGCCTGGGCTGGGGGTCCCATGGCAGCACCTACCTGCTCTGGTGAAGGTGCCTCGGGGTGCATGGGCCCAACAGCTCTCTTGGCCTTTAGTTTTAAAGACTGAGAAATCCACGGTGCNTGAAATTTTAACTTTTTGATCAACATTTCAGTTTATGAGAGGATATTGTGAAATAAGAATTTTTCTTTCATGGAATCAAAATTCTCAAAATTAATTAAAATCAGAGATGTCTATATTGGGAAGGTTACTATTTTTCTCAACTTACATGCTGAAAAAAAATGTAGCTGCCAATTGACCTGCTTCAAAATATGAGAAAATATTATCATTGAGCCCATAGTAGAAGATGTTATTTCAAAGATATATTGTTACAATTTAATTTCTTTGCTTTAAGCTACCACTATCAAGGACATATACAGGGCTTGTGGTTTTACCAAGAGCTCCAGTGGTTCATGACTTCTTTTGCTATGCAGGGCAGAAAAATTAATATTTAGAGTATTTCAAGATGAGGGTCTCTTAAAATAGCAAATTAAGTTTTGCTAAAGATCCACCCATTTCAAATGAATCTTTCTCATTAAAAAATATCCACATAGTCCAAATTTTTTTCAGGTCATTTAAAAAGTACAAGTATACATGAGCTTTATTTTCCTTGATCTTTAATATATTCTAATGTTAATTCAACTCATGGAAACAAAGATATATTATGATCAAAATGTTATGATAATGTTTTCCTTAATTTCTTTCAAGGGAATTATTCTAGGAGTGAATTATAGTGACATTAGATATTTCTTTCTACATTAGCAGAATATTTTATTGAATTCTTTAGCCATTATTTGAAAGAATCAATGAAAGTTTCTGCC
>NW_007756972.1:6289-6978 GCF_000696425.1 Galeopterus variegatus | reverse complement strand
GGAAATTAAGTCAAGTCCAAGCACTGGGAAAGTGTATAATGTATTCAAGTTTTGACAGAGAATTTTAATGACTTAAGTTTCCTTTTTATTTTTGCTTTTACATGCTATTGTATGAGCACATTGATGAAGGGACATTAATGAAATAAACTACCTATCACTTCAATATTTGGCTAGTGGCACAAAAACCTTGTTCAAGACAGTTTATGAGAAATTCTGATTTTTGGTAAGCAGCTTGGTGGAGTGGAGAGAGCATAGACCAGGAATCTAGAAGATTTGGGTTTAGAAGCAGAGCCTGCTTCTCTCCAGCTCAATGTCCTGGGGCAAGTTGTCTCATTTCTTTTGGCCAATGTACTCTCATTTATCAAATAGTGGGGCAGTAGTAAATACTCTCCTAAGTTCTCAGTCCTCTGAGTATCACTGTAATTGCCTATCAAGGCCAATAGCTCATGGAGACCTAAGATGGGTGAGGACATGGAGTTAAAAGAGATGGAAGCAGATTTTTATTTGTTTAATGGTTTTTTTGTGTGTGTGTGCCTAATGAATGCCTTAAGCAGTAATCACAAGACATAATGGAGAACAAGACGAACATTACCATTTCTTATAGAGCTTTCAGGCTAGAAAGGAACATAACTAGCAGGTAGGAAATTGAGATGCTGATGTTGAATGCCATGCTTGTGGTTAGAAGGATG
>NW_007756972.1:0-631 GCF_000696425.1 Galeopterus variegatus | reverse complement strand
TAAAATTACTTTCTCAAAAGTCTGTCTTGTATGGTTGAAGCATTGCTTTATCAAATACCCTGAGAATATTGTCATCAGTAAAATATTTGCTTTAGAGAGTTATTTAAATGAGTTTAAGGCTTATTGTAATCTTTGCTCCCTCAGGCTATGGCAAGAATTCTATGTCACATTTACCTCAGCTGAACTCACTTCACTTAGTTGCTTTGTCACACTCGTTTCATTTATATGTGTGCCGCAGCCTGCTGGAAATCAGAAAATATGGGACATATACCCTAATTGCCATTGCCTGTGAGGAAACTGAGGCTAAGTGGCTCTCCTAAGAGTACACTGTACATTAGTAACGATCTGGAAAGAAAAATGTAGCTCTAGAACTGCACACATTTAACCCTACCCGTCCTTTTGGATTTCACCTAGCAACTTCTGTCATTGAAAAATGAAGGGCCTCAAATCTCAAGAGGTTTCTTCTGATTCCCAGATATTGGGGCTGTAGTGTCATAACCACCTGGAAACGGGTGTCTTTTCATATGTGGAGACATGCGTGGAGAAGGCTTGGCAGCTTGGAGGCAGGGGTGAGAGAAGGCTAGCCAGCGTTAGAGCCACACCTTCCAGCCAGCTAGGAAGGGGCTTCTCG
>NW_007756971.1:6402-6978 GCF_000696425.1 Galeopterus variegatus | reverse complement strand
TGCAAGTAGCCATGTGGCTTCCTGAATGTTTTGCTGCTTAGAAATTTCTTCTGCCAAATACTCTGGGTCAGTACCTAGAAGTTACACATTCCATAAAACTTTTGGGCATGAACAGAATGCAGCCAAATTCCTTGCCAGTTCATAGTATCTTTGCCCTAGTTTCCAATAAGTTCCTTCTCATTTACGTCTGAGATCTGCTCACAATGGCCTTTACTGTCCATATTTCTATCAGCATTCTGCTTGCCACCACATAACCAGTCTCTAAGACACTCCAAACTTTCCGTGGTTTTCTTGTCTTCTAAACTCCGACCAGCAGCTAGGCTTTTTCTAGCTTGCTTCAAATTCTTTCAACCTCTCCCCAACACCCAGTTCCAAAGTCACTTCCACATTTTCAAGTATTTCTTATAAGCAACACCCCACTTCTCTGGTACCACTTTTCTGTATTAGTCTGTTTCTGTTGCTTATAATAAAATATCTGAAACTGGGTGATTTATAAGGAAAACGAAATTTATTACTTACAGTTACTGACGCTGGGAAGTCCAAAGTGTGGGCAACACATCTGATGAGGGTCTTGGT
>NW_007756971.1:0-928 GCF_000696425.1 Galeopterus variegatus | reverse complement strand
CTTGCTCAGCCAGTGAGCGGGAACTGGTCTGTATGTGGGATCCGAACCCTCGGCGGGAACGTCGCCGCACTCCCAAGCGGCCCACTGTAGCAGTGTGCCACCGGGCCGGCCCCCCACTAGCCTTCTTGAACGATTCTTTTTAAATGAAAAATATTTTTTAAAAACTAGGCACTTTTATAGCAATAAGTTTGAAAATTTAGACAAAAAGTTATGGTTATTTTTGTGAGTGGAATGCAAATGTCCAATTAACATACGGAAAGATAAAAAATATATAGGAAAGCAGGTTTGGTCTCATTATAAGGAATAATTTCCTAAGATACCAGAATGATCCATGAGTGGCATGAACTCTGGCACTGTAAGGGACATCACCGGCTCAGATGCTGGCTGAGAGGTGACCAACTGTCAGAGGGATAGGGGCTGGTGCTCTTGCACGATCAGAACAGAGAATTCTGTTTCTAAGATTTCTATGATCCACCTCCCTTAGTTGTTTGTTGTTCTTACTAGTGGCCCTTGTTGTTATGGGCAGCAAAGTTACTCTAATGTCTCTTGGAGGAGCCCAGGAGGCCAGAGCAGAGGCCTCCTACTACTACTCATACCTCACCCCCACCAGCTCCCCAGGTCCCCTGGACATATGTGGGGATGCTTCTGCAATGATAGGGTTAAGGTCAGGGCCTGCCTAATGACTGGGTTCCGGGGCAGGGCTCTGGTCCTGGGGGAGCATGAAGGACAGGAAGTGACCGGTCCTACAGAATGGACCATGGGGCTGTGACTCACTGGTTGTGTTGGGTACAGATCACACCCCTGCCATGCCGGAGACCACAACTATAGGTCAGAGCTGCACTGGAGATGGGCAGTGCCATGAAGGGAGGTGGGCTACACTTAAGACCCCTGTCTCTGGAACAACCAGAGAAGTCAGCGCTGACCTGAG
>NW_007756970.1:6445-6979 GCF_000696425.1 Galeopterus variegatus | reverse complement strand
CCAGATCCACCTGAGATCCCAACCCTTGCAGCCCAGAGGGGGCTTCAGAAATGGAAACAGGTCATCACCACAGAGCCTGCTAGGTGCAGAGATGGGTGCAGCAAAGGTGCTGGGGAAGAGGGACACCTCGGAGGGACACCCAGCCCAGTGAGTGTGGGTGGGGGACAGCTGGAGTTGACTACAGGAAAGTGACTTCTAAGACTTCTGAGACTTGAAGAATGAAGAATGGGAGAAGACGGCAAAGGGAAAGCCATAGCCCGGCTTTATGAAGACTGTATTTCAGTGGCAGTGGCAGGGCCGGACCCCAGTGCACATCTTTCTCTCTCACACAAGCACATGATCCCTCAGACCTGAGCCCCTTTCCTCACCCTAAATTCCTCTGGCTGTCCCCAAAAAATCCAGGGATGAAGGCAGCCAGAGGGAAACCTACCAACAGTCCCAAGCCACACCCTGGACCATCATTTCAACCCACCTCTGCCACCCGCTCTTTCCTTCATCGTGATCTGTTAAAGAAACATGATGCTGCCACTAATA
>NW_007756970.1:0-3925 GCF_000696425.1 Galeopterus variegatus | reverse complement strand
TACCACAGCATGGAACATCCATCAGACAAAAGCAATCATCAAAAAACAGACCAGTAACATAAACCTAGGAAAATCATAAGTCCACCCAATAATTGCACTTTTATACTCAAACATCAGAGAACCCTAACAGACAGAAGCCCACATTTGTCAATACACCAACATCCACAGGCCTCCTGCTAAGAAGGAATTTATTGTGCTTTAGGAGGAAGAGTTTCACTTTTAGTGAAACCTTGTGGCAAGCACCCAAAATTCCTTACCTTCAACACGCACATCTGTTTGATGGGGATAATAATAACCCTGCCAGACCTACCCTATAGGTTTATTGTGAGGGTCAAATGAGAAGATAGCTATAGAGTCTATAAATAATACAGAGAATTCTAGAAGCATAAATACAGTGGTGTTTCCAGAATGAAATTTCATCATTGTCTTGCCCATCTCCTGTTTTACGGATGAGGAAACTGAGGCTGAGAAATAGGATTGTGAATAGGTCACAACCCTTCATGGCTGAGCTAGAACTAGAATCCATATTTTTTAGCACATAGTATTATTTCTCCTTCCCATTTTTTTCCATCATGTTGGGATGACTATACAAAAATAATACAACAGATTTCTCAGAATAGAAAGATTTGTAGAAATATTCCATTCATCTGGGTTTTTTTCTTTGTATGTTCTTTCCACCGCCTGCTGAAATCAATACCTAGTGCATGTTTGCAGGCATAGCATGTAAGACTCAAGAAGTATAAAAAAGGAAAGGTAAAGGTTGATCTATAATTCCTGATCCAAAATGGAAAAACATGACCCTATAAGATGGAGATAGCATGTTACCTTGATCCCTGACCCATATTTTGATTCCTCACTCTTTTGGCTCCTCTGTGATCACCTGTAGAAGGGTTTCTATACATCATCATGTTTCTGGAGCCTAGATATATCTGTTTTGAGAACAATTCCTTTGGATCCCAACTAGGTTATCACCACCACTGCCCTTTAATCAACAAATGAAAACAAATCTCCCACATCAGTCATGTAGACATCAAAAATTGCCAAGACCGGTAACAGAATTCCCGCTCTCCTCCATGTTGTGTTGGCATCAAGTAGATGCAGCTTTCATAATCTGTGCAAAACAGCTATGCTTCAATCAATGAACCCACCATGACTGATGTCGTAACAGCCCTGTGCTAAGCATGATGGTGATTCTGGAAGTAGCCTGTTGCGGAAAGAGGCATGGCCCTAGGCACTGACAGTCCACTGGGGAGTCAGGGCATAAACACAAGAAAATAAAGCGTGACCAAGAGGGGCTGCCCAGAACCAAGAATGACGGTGAATCAGACAGAAGTCAAGCTGGGATTGAACACTCAAGAGATCCTGCAGATGAATCAGGGAAGATGAGGACCTAAGGGGAGGTCCATTTTGAACTGACTGAGAAAATGGGGGAGGTGTTGAGTCAAGCAGGTGAAACATGAACATAGGCCCAGAAGCAAAAGTAGAAGAAAGAGAAGGAGCTGGAGAGGGAGGAAAGGGGTAGGAAGGGGAGGAGGGAGCAGGACAAGGAAGAGGAGGAGGAGGGAGAGGAGGAAGGTGAGAGGAGGAGGGCAGAGAAAGAGGGAGGTGGAGGAGAAGACGCCATTTGGGCTGAGTGTGTGCTGAGCTGGGAACCTGGGACACGTCGTGGATAGGAACCGTGAGGACTGGAGCAATTACTCATGGGTTCAATGCACAGTCGCTGAGCAGAGCCCTGTGTGCCAGCAAGTGCAAGGGACACAAGATGAAAGAAGCCACTTCGGCCCTCAAACAGGTATAGGCCAACAGGAAATGAGGCAGGTACTCAGGGTCCATCATCCCCTTCCCCAGTGTAAGAAGGAAACGATCTGAACACCTGGCTGCCCAGGTTAAATGATGGAGACCCCCGATCCCTAGCAGTGAGGGGGGGGTGGGGTGTGATTAAGTTCTGGGAAAAGGAAGGTAGAAATATTGTGGGATGGCTTTCTTAGAAGACAAAGCTCATTTGGAGGATTCCAGGATTTGGTAAATACAAAAAAAGAATCAAGAGTGTATCCTGTCAGGGCCGGCCCGTGGCTCACTTGGGAGAGTGTGGTGCTGATAACACCAAGGCCACGGGTTCGGATCCCTATATAGGGATGGCTGGTTAGCTCACTTGGGTGAGTGCGGTGCTGACAAGACTGAGTTAAGGGTTAAGATCCCCTTACCGGTCATCTTTTTAAAAAATATTTTCAAAAAGAGTGTATCCTGTCTTTCCTGTACAGACTCCATTATTTTAAGATAAGGAAATATTTAATGAGGGGAAATTTCTCTTTATAGAAGTATTGCCTAACAAATGAAGAAGAAATGATATAATGAAAATATCATCTTGATGAAATCATAGTTCTAGGCAATGACTATCAATGGCTGTTAATATCACCAAAAGAGACATGACGTTTCTCTAGATAGAGGAACACATTACCACCTATGTAGTAATCTTTCCAGAGAATGAAACCTGAACCTGATCACACCTCTAGATCTAATTGTCAATTGATAGGAAGCACAGGAAACAGAGAAACATATTAAAAGATGCCATTGGGATGTAATCAATAAAATCCGGGTGTAGAAACTCTACAGGACAAAGCAGCGATTTTCTTCAACAAATAAGTTAGGTGAAAAAAAGAGATGGAGGAGGAACCTATGGAGACATGAGGGATCTATTGGCCAAATGCAATGTTTAGACTTTGGTGAAATGTTATTAGAACAAATAAGCTATAAAAATAATTGAGGAAATGCAAATACTCACTGGATATTAATGATATGAAGGAATTGATGGGGTTTTTGGATGGGATCATTTATATTTGCAGATGTGCAGATGATGTTAAATGATGTCTAGAAGGATCTTACCTCTCCGAGGGGGAGGGGTAAGTGAGCAGGGTTATAGATGAAACCAGATTATCAGTGAGGAATCGTGGAAATTGGATGAAGGATACATGAGGGTTTATTATAATATTCTCTCTACTTTTGTTTATGTTTGAAATTTTTCAAAAATAAAAAAGATAGTTAGCACACATCCTTGCATTCTGCAGGAACTCAAAAAGATATTTTCTCTGGGGGGGCAAGTTAGAAAACAGCGCTCTTCCTTACATGTGACACAGCCCTGGGCCGGGCACTTGGGTTGCTTCCACTCTGCTGCATGAAGTCCTTGGGGACACAGACGATCCAGCTCACCACCTATGGCTGCAGTGGACAATTGGTGCACTTCACAATCTTGATGTGAGAGAAAAATAAACTCCTATCTTGTTTAAACCACTGTGACTTTGGTCTCTGTGTTCACAGCCAAACCTAATCCTGACTGAAGGAGGAAATGATTTGTACTCTAAAAGAGGCACTGAAAATACAGTGGCGGGTTCGGACAAGGAAAGAGCATGTCTCATCAGGTGGATTGGTTAGCTATTGCTACAAAAATATTACATTCTAAACAGTCATAAAACTGCAGTGGCACACAACAGTAAGCACTTATTCTCACAGATCTGCAGGCCGGCCAGCTCTGAGGCTCTGTGGCTGCTGTTTCTCATGGCAGGTCTGTGCACTGCTGCAGAGGCTCTGCCACACATGTCTCTCATCCTCCTTCAGCTAGCCAAGACATGTCCTTCTCTGGAGTGGCAAGTGGACATCTGTAAAACCTCTTAAAGCATGCTAGTGGTGATAGCTTGTGCAAAGACCCAGGGTGAGGTAAGGAAACTGCAAGTGGATTTCTGTGATGAGAATAGAGTGTGCGTGTGTGCATGTGCATGCTCACGTACGTGTGTGCGTGCACCTGCTGAAGAAATCAGGAATTTATTTGATAGTCAGTTGGAAGCACTGGAGTCTTCTGAGCATCATAGTGAAGTATCAGCAAAAGTAATCTACTGTAGGGGCCGGCCCAGTGGCGCACTGGAGAGTGCGC
>NW_007756969.1:0-6979 GCF_000696425.1 Galeopterus variegatus | reverse complement strand
AGAAAAATTCATGGTCTGTCACATAGAAAAATCTAATGGCTTCCCCCCAAAACAAACAAACAGAAAAATATCTTCTTAGGACTCAAAAACAAATTTGGTGTTGTTGCAGAATACAAAATCAACATAGCAAAACCGATATCATGTTTACACACTAACAACTATCTGAAGCAGAAATTAACAAGACAAACCCAATTACAGTAACATATAATAAATTGAGTGAATTTAATGAAGGATGTGACAATGTGTGCAATGAAAATTGTAAAGCATTGATGAAAAAATTGAAAATGTCACAAATATTTGAAAGATATCCCATGTTCATGGATTGGAATATTCAATTTTATTAAATGGTTTTTATACTGCTCAAGCAATCTACAGATTCAGTGCAATGCCAACCAAAATTTCAATGTCATTCTTTACACAAGTATAAAATAAAATTTAAAATGTGTATAGAATGACAAAAGACCACAGACAGAAGAGAATCATCTAGAGCAGAAAAAAAAAAAAAAAAAAGGTAGAGGAGTCACTCTATCTAATTTCAAAATATACTGTAGAGTTTAGTAATCAAAACAGTGTGTTGCTGGCATAAAAACTGACACATCGACCAATGAAATAGGATAAATAGTCCATAAGTATACCCACACATCTACAGCCAACTGACTGTTAACAAAAGTGCCAAGAACACACGATGGGGAAAGGTCAGTCTGTTTAGTAAATGATGTTGTGATAACTCCCAGTCCAAATGTTAAAAAAAGAATAAGACCCTTATCTCAACCTATGTACAAGATTCAAGTCAATGTAAATTAAGGACTTAAACATGATATTCTAAAATTTGAAAATACTAGAAGAAAAACTAATGGGAGTGCTCCAAGATATTGGTCTGAGCAATGATTTTTTAGATATCCCTCCAAATGCACAGATAATTAAAGTAAAAATGGACTAGTGAGATTGCATACCTCTGAGAATTTTCTGCATAGAAAAATGGACAAACAAAACAATCAAAAGAGACAATCCACAGATTCAGAGAAACTATTTGCAAATCATACATTTCTTAAGGTCATAATGTCCAAAATATATAAGGGATTCAAACGACTCAATAACAGGAAAACCTTATTAAAAATGGCCAATAGTCCTTAATAGATATTTTTCAAAAGAAGATAATCAAATTATAATAGAAGTAAAGAATAGAATGAAGGATACCAGAGGCCGAGGGGCAAGATGGAAGACGATGAGAAAAGGGAACCAGATTGCCAAAGGGCACAAAGATGAAGATAGGAAGGATGAAATACTTCTGGTGATGTATTGCAGAGCATAGTGAATATATTTCACAAAAATTAATGTGTTGAATATTTCACAGTAGCTTTATAAAGTTTATTTTAAATGTCTTACTTCAGGGCCAGCCCAGTGGCGCACTGGAGAGTGCGCCACTTGGGAGCGCGGCGGCGCTCCCGTCGAGGGTTCGGATCCCATGTGGAGACCGGTTCCCGCTCACTGGCTGAGCATGGTGCGGGCACAACACCGAGGGTTGCGATCCCGTTGCTGGTCCCCGGTATGGGCATGACACCGAGGGTTGCGATTCCGTTACCGGTCAGTAAAAAAGACAAAAAGAAAAAAAAAATGTCTTACTTCAAAAATGATAAGTATCTCAGGTGATAGATATATTAATGAGTCTGATTTGCTCCTTCCACAATGTATACACGTATGGAAACACACTGTACCCCTACCACTGCATTTGTAACCTCGCATCCAAGGAATGATGCACACAATCTAGATGAAATGGATACCCATGAAGAGTTAAGCTGAATGTAAATCCAATCAGATTCCAGTAGGCATTTGTGGATGTAAAAGGAAGTTGACATTGGTTTTTAAGTGAAACTAAGAATCAATGTAAAAGTGATAATGAAAAAGAAAAGATTTAATGCACAATATATTACAAAGAATGGAAAGCTAGTATAACGTTAGACATCACATGGATGCAAAAATGTCTCCAAATTCCTCAGTGAAAAAAAATTAAAAATATGGTAAGATGTGGGACTGATACATTTAGACAACTTAGGACTTAAATAC
The DNA here is from genome assembly GCF_000696425.1 of Galeopterus variegatus. Lineage (NCBI taxonomy): Eukaryota > Metazoa > Chordata > Mammalia > Dermoptera > Cynocephalidae > Galeopterus > Galeopterus variegatus. Next base: position 4,915 of record NW_007756969.1, on the reverse strand, counting down.
AAAAAAGGAATAACCCACCTACAGAGTGTAATCAAAATGAAACACAATAAAATTTTAAAAAAGAAAATGTACAGATGACTTATAAGCAATCACAAAGGAATATAGTGAGCTCCTCAAAAGTGTCCAGCCTGTTTGGACTTGAGGACACGAGGATACTCTGCTCACAGAAGAATGTATAAATTAATATCTTGCTGTAGTTTGAATGTTCCCCAGAACTCAGATTGAAGCTTGATTCCCCTTGTATCAATGTTAAGAAGGTGGAAAATTTAACTATGGTATTTGAAAATGGGGACTTTGCAACAGAATTAGATAGTGAGGGCTATGCCACCACGAATGGATTAATTGATTCATGGAGTAATGAGTTAATGCTTTACAGGTTATCAGTATGTCTACCTTATAAAGTGGCCTTATAAAAAGAGACAAAGAGCATGTGGACACCATTTTGCCACATTCACCATGTGATACTCTGCATCACTTTTGGACTCTGCAGGAAGCCCCCAAAGGAAGAAGGCTCTCAGCAGATGCACCTCCATGACATTAGACTTAGCCTACAGAACAATTAGAAATGGATTTTGTTTCTTAATTAGTTACCCAGCTTTAGGACCTTTTAATTTTTTTAACAAGAGACAGAGTTTGAACTTACACAGACTGAAAAAAATGTGCACGAAAATGGAGGAAAAGAGGGCAACTGAGAAGATTGAGAGTGAGTAGCAAAAATAAAGTCTGAGAAGAGGAAGGTAGAAATTAAAGTTTGAGGAAATACAAAAAGAAATTCAAAAATATAAAAGGTGAAGATATATGCATGAGAGCCAGTCTTAAAGGTTACATAATATATGTGTTTGATGAAGTCAGAACAGCTGTCCTCAGGTCTATGATCTGATGAAAAAATTGGTCAAAAGCTGAACATGGCCAGCATCTGCTGGACTTTACACTTCCCAGCTTCCCTGCCCAGTGGGTGGTGACTATCCTAGGAGGCTCTATTTTAGAGATTCTTTAGCCATCCATTGTTCTGGTCCTTACTCCAACTTGAAGATCACCTCAAGTTTGCTAACGTAATGGCCTGTTAATGAAAAATAATGTCAAATTCTGTAAAACTACTAAGTCAGATCCTTGCAAGTGTGACAAGATCTCGGTTTCAGAAGCTGTGCAATGAAGAGGCCAATTTGAACCTTTTATAAGAGAGGGGTGAGTATTATATTTTTCATGAAATAGAATCTTTCTGTGTAGGATTAAACTTTATAAATGATTCCTGTAATTACCGATGGGAAAAAATGTGGCTGCTCGGATTTACTAATGAGCTTCATTCACCCAACAACATGCTGTAGGTCTCCAGCATCATATCCATGTACAAGGTTCTCTTAGCACAACCCTGGTCTTGACACTTTTCTCAGGTGAAGTTCACAGCCACGTTCTCAAATGACACCAATACCTGTAACAGCATGTTTCTTTGAAAATCAAGTCACCAAACCTGGCTCACAAAACAAGAATCTGAAAGTTCACACTTTTGTGTGTGCGTGTGTCTTATATGTATTTTACATAAAGTGCAGCTTCTTTATACATCATATGCTGGGAGACAGAAAAATTACAGAATAAATATCCAGCCACTGTAATAATTTATTAATTACCAAAAAGGCTATCACAAAGCTTACCTTATAAATCTAGAACCATCCTAGTTGCTAATGATGAAAGCATGAATAAAAGTCTGCTCCTCCAAGGAGATTACAACCTGGTATGAAAACATAAGTATAAATACATTCAAGGGCATAATGTTTTAGATGAACTAAGTAAGACAAAATTTCAATGTAAACTGAGGTGAGAAAGAATGAAATAATATACTTTTATTTTCTATTCAGTTTGCACTTTACTGTAATGCCAAAGATATTAAATTCTTCCATGTGAACAATGTGTTCTCCAGATTATGGGACAACATCAAAAGTCCAGGCAAAAGAGCACAAAGAATACAACCTGCATTAATGAAACTACACACAGCATGTATGTACGTGTATGGTCCTGGCCCATGATAAGAGATAAACACGATGTTGAAGAAACTAATTATATAGTGGTTCTTCATTAAGACATTCAACTTAGTTCAAACAACAAAGCATTTCATGAGCATATTGTTGATTTTTAATTACTTACAAATTAAAGAATTTACATAAACTTCTGGTATTTTTTTCCATACATTCTAAATAATTGCTTGTGGCCATCCCAAGTAGAACACACTGTCACTTTTCAAACCACAAGGGTGTGAATAATAAGGTCGTGCAAAAGCAGATAAGCTACATGGCCAGATTTGAATCTTAATCATCCCCCAGAATGAGAGTGGGAAGTGCAAGTCAGAGGGAAGAAGACAGGGTGACAGATGAGCACCTACGACAAGACACAGAGCAGCAACCATACAGAAGAGGGAAAAACATTCTTTAAAAGTAAGATGAAAAAAAAAGAACAGAATGTGGTACTAATTTGGTGAGCATAATGTAAGGAGAGAAGTTTTATTTCCAGGTTATGTGCATGATCACAGCTTCATAGATACTGGTCTTGTAAAGTGAAATTTGTAAAATGAAAAAAGAATATGATGGGCAAAATTGGCACAGACTTGGACACATCATACTTGATATGTCTGTGATCCAACCTGCAAGATGTCCAGCTGGCAATAGATATACAATTAAACAGTTTTACATAAATGTAAGCTAAAGATGAAAAATTTGGAAAGTAGCAAAATTTCTGTGGTGCTTGAAGTAGTCTGAGTGAATAAAATGGCTTCAAGAGAACCTAAGAGACTGAAAAAAGAAAAAGAGCAAGCAATGAATCTGAAAAAAACTGATTTTTTCTTATTAGTTCTTTTTTTAATTGACAAGTAATAACTGTACATATTTACATATGTGGCATGATATTTTGATACATGTCCTCACGTACAATGTGTAAGAATCAAATCAGGGCAATCGGTACACCCATCAACTCAAACATTTATTATTTCTTCGTGTTAAGCACATTCAGATTCCTCTCTTCCAGCTATTTGAAAATATAAAATAAACTATTGTTAATTATTAGTCACCTAACAGTACTATAGAACACTAGAACTTAGGGCCGGCCCGTGGCTCACTCGGTAGAGTGCGGTGCTGATAACACCAAGGCCTTGGGTTCGGATCCTATATAGGGATGGCCGGTTAGCTCACTGGGTGAGCATGGTGCTGACAACACCAAGCCAAGGGTTGACATCCCCTTACCGGTCATCTTTTTTTTTAAAAAAAAAAAGAACACTAGAACTTATTCTTCCTATCTGGCTACAAGAAAAACTTATATTTACTGATAGAAAAAGAGAGAGTGATTATAAAGACTGACAAGGAATTTTCTGAGTTCATTTTATGAATTAAAAAAGTTTAATGTTAAGAATGCTACTAATATAATTTGTTATATTTACAGGGCTATGAAGAACAATTATTTGGTTATTCATGTAGACTTCAAGAAGATACTTTATAAAGCACCATTCACACTTCTAGTTCCAGATGTAAGGAGGATGCAAGTAATTTCTCTTTTTACACAAAAAATAAAAGATTAAAAGAATTAAAAAATCAAAACCTCTTCTCTAATTTGTAAGAGAGAAGATGACACAGGGAAAACTGCTGCCTTCAAGATTAGAGAAACAAACAGTAAAATATAGGCAGTCATGGTTCACAGAAACAGAGATTCACCTGGGAAACCTCCATGGGAACAAGTGCAGGAGAAGGAAAACCTGACTGTTAAATTGTGACTGACCAGTTCCTGAAGACTCAGTGGAAAACGCTGTGAGTTTAAAACCCCAAGGTAACCCAGTCATAGGCAGGGCACCCATTATTGTGAAATTTACCTCCACGAGCTCAACCAGGATCCCACAGTAAATACTGAAGAAACCTGACCTTGTGCTTCCAGCAGGGGAAGGAGAAAAAGCAAATCATTTTGAAATATGCCAGAGCGCTCTGGTAGTGTGCCTTAACCTGCCTGGTATGACCAGTATCCAGATATATTAAACGCTGTAGTTAATAGGGCCCCTTTTGCAGTCACCCAAAGCAATGTACTACTCCAGAATTCACTAACAGTCTTGGAAGCCATACTGACTTTGATATCTCAGTTTTCCCTCATGGGAGTTACAGAGGCTAATAAAAACATTAAATTAATTAACAAGAGAATAAGGAAAGGTAGAGGGAAAAGTCTAAATATTCGTTCCAGAAAGGAGTAAAATTTTAAATAGTTATTAAGAAATACTCATCAGATAAATTAAGAAAACATTGAGATAGAGCCTCACTGAGTGTGTGCCGATCAGAGAGGCGCCAAGATCTGTGGGGACCATGCACTCTGTGGTGCCAGCGTTCGACCCAGCAGATAGCCCTCGCCACCACCACCCAACTCCATCCCAAGCCCCAATGAGTGTGCACCAATCAGAGAGATGCCCAGCTGGAGAAGCCCAAGATCTGCGGAGACGATGAGCCCTGTGGTGCCAGCGTGTGACTGAGCAGGTAGGCCTCACCACTGCCACCCAACTCCATCCCCAGCCCCATTGAGTGCGTGCTGATCAGAGACGTGCCCAGCCAGAGAGGGCCATGATCCTCAGAGACTATGAACCCTGTGCTACCAGTGCACAACTCAGCAGGTAGGCCTTGCCACCATGGCCTGACTCCGTTCCCAGCCCGGCCGAGTGCATGCTGACCAGAAAGGCGCCTCCCCTGAGAGGCCCAAGATCTGAGGTGACCATGCACCCAAGGCACTAGTGGGCAACTGAACAGACACTGAGGCAGCCATATGAAATTGGCAGCCCCAGCAGCATTCTAGCCAGACAATAGTGTCAATGAGTGGACTGTGAAATCGCCTATCATAATCACTAAACATCAAAGGAAAGATACCAGAAATATGAAAAATCAAGAAAATACACCACCAAAGG
>NW_007756968.1:6774-6979 GCF_000696425.1 Galeopterus variegatus | reverse complement strand
AGTAAAATCTCACATCAATAAATGATATCTCACAGACTATAACTGTATTATAAAAAGAAACATAAGTTAGAGCACATCATTATCACAACCTTCTTAACTTCCTCTATTTTGGCTTTGAAAGTAGGCTACAAAAACATACTTTTCCATATTATTTGTGCAGCCTACATATGGTATATTGACAGAAAGATGAAATAAGTTTTAAGAA
>NW_007756968.1:0-1006 GCF_000696425.1 Galeopterus variegatus | reverse complement strand
GGAGCGCTGCCGCACTTCCCAAGCGGCGCACTGTAGCAGTGCGCCACCGGGCCGGCCCCGAAGACAACTATTTTTTTAACCACACATAAAAGGTTAAAACAACATACTGCATAATGAAATCTATAATAAACTAATAATTTAAAGAGCTTAGTCTCGATGTAAGATAATTGGTGTTATTTTGATAAGGTTATTTATCATTATAGTCTCCTATGTTATGTATAAATACACAAGAAAGAATATTAATGAGCCTTTCTCTGTAAAAGAAATTTACTCTTTGCTTCCATATCATGTCACTTATGGGGTTTTAAAATTTTTTGATTAGTTGAGTATTGTTTTACTGCTTGGTAAGAAATATAAATGTTTCTGTTTCACTTTTTTCCATGTTATATATATAACGCCTAATTTTTTTAATGTATTGTTTTATTTTTAATTGATACGTTTTAATTGTACTTATTAATGGAGTACACTTTGATGTTTTGATACAGATATATGTTGTACAATGATCAAATCAGGGTAGTTAGGGTATCCATTATCTCATGCATTTATCATTTCTTTGTGGTAAATCATTCAAAAGCCTCTATTCTAGCTATTTTGTAATATACAATATCTTAGCGTTAACCACAGTCAGGACACTGCAACAGAACACCAGAACTTATTTCTCCTATCGAATTGTAACTTTGTACTCACTGATCAACCTCTTCTCATCCTCCACTCTGCCCTCCCCTCCCCAGTCTCTGGTAACCACCGTTCTACTCTCTATTTCTATATTACTTTTTTTTTTACATTCCATATATGAGTGAGTATTTGTCTTTCTGTGTCTGACTTACTCCAGTTAACAAGATGTCCTCCAGGTTCACACTTGTTATCGCAAATAATAGTACTTCATTCTTTCTTATGGCTGAATAGTATTTCATTGTAGATATACACCAAATTTATCTATACATCCATTGTTGGACACTTAGGTGGATTCCATATCTTGGCTATTGTAATTAGTGCTACTATAAAC
>NW_007756967.1:0-6980 GCF_000696425.1 Galeopterus variegatus | reverse complement strand
TTTTTTACCATATTGTCTAGGGCCTTTTTAGGATTATTACCATTTTTTTAAATATTCTCCTTCTTGTTGCAAATCAGTGCTGTGTTTATTTCATTTTCCATTTGGTTATCGGCAAAAAGAATATGGAATCTGGCAGTCTTGTACAAACCAATTTTTATTTTGGTTTTTAGTTCTAAGAATTAGATAACTATTAGTCTTTTATTTCTTTGTGTTAAAAACATTTGTCTATGCCTTTATAATACTTATAATACTATATAATGCTTACTTTTTTTTCCTTTTTATTATTTCATGAATTAAAATATTTCTTGTAAAACAGAGACTAGCCTTGGTAGTCATAGACATACTTTTATATATAGAAAGAGAGAGAAAGAGAGAGAGGGAATTTTAATTAGAATACAATCTAAAATAAAGTGTTTACTATGTGTTTCTGGTAGTTAACTGGTATGTAATTATATCAATTTTATACTATTGCTCAGAGGATTATCATGAAGAGGTAATAAATTTAATCTTTGTCTACAATATAATCAACAAATATTTATTAAGTTCTCTGCCCGCATTATTTCACATTAACATTCACTGAAGAAACTGTGATTGAACACATGCACCCTTTGTGTGTGGGGATCTCGGGGATACTAAACTGTCTGATCACCACACGGTGTGACTTTAAAATTTTATTAGAAGTTGACCTGTTTTTGTCTTACTTGCATCTATTTTATTAAATGATTCACTTTACATAGTTATTTAGTACCCATTCAGTTCTAAAAGTTTTGTAAATGTGATTTCTCTCTTTCCAACAGTAATCTTCACTTTTATAAATCATTTTTAGGTTTTATATTTTTAACCAAATCTGGAGACACTGAATACCTATAACTTCTTCTGCCCTCCATTCCTCGCTCCACACTGTATGATAGTTTTATCTGCATTTTTAAGTCATAATTTAATTGTCTCGCCATCCAGAATTATATATCCTCAATTACATATAGGTATTTTTTGTTTAAACCAATTTTTGTGGTATATTTTTGAAGTCCTTACATATCTAAAATATTTTGTTTTCACACATGAACTTCACTCAGCTGTGTGTGGAAACATAGGATCAAAATTACCATGCCTTGGTGCTTTGACTATATTTCTTAACTGTCTTTCTGTATTGATTATGGACAATTAAGTGAGACGTATGTTATCCATCTGCTCCTTGCTCCTTTATAGGTACTACGAAAATCAGTACAAAGCAGGGTTAAGAATTCAGGATTTGAATTTTGGGTATACCACTTACTACTTACATTACTTTAGTAAGCTTTTAAAACTCTTTGTGCCTCAGTTTTCATGCCTGTAATATAACAATAATAATATTAGCTACCTCATTGAGTTAGAGTAAGGCTTAAATTATAGATAAAATAGATCCTTAGGATATCAGATGGAGAATGCTCAATAACTGTGATTTGTTATTCTCTTTTTGTAAAACTTTTATCATTTTTTAATTTTCAAATTCCAAATTGTATTACAATTTGTGTGATTATTATTTCTTATTGAGTACTCCATAGGTCTCACTGCAAAAGTATACAAGGAAGCCAAAGCATGCAGTATTGCTTTAATAATCAAGTGATGGGCCAGTGGGAGACTGAGAAGATAAAGATTTGCCACCATTTGTGTGTGGTGACCCATTGGTATAACTGCCAAGTGTGATAACTTGGAAAGCAGACCACATGCTTGTCAAGCCCATAGCTCCAAGATATAAGGTTGTGTGTGTGGTAGCTTCTCAAAGCAACAAGAGGCTAAATTGAGCAAGAGTCAACTTATTTGAGATGAGAATTAAATGTCAAAGTGGGAGTGCAGAGATGTGGGGCCATGTAAAGCTGGAATGTCACTGGGTCCCTAACAGTGAAATAAGTAAGATTGAAAAAAAAAAAAAACTTTGGCAACAGAATCCATTAGGAATTGTCACTTAAACAGAGAAGATGAGCCCTGTGGCAAAGATCAGATTAATGGTATGTCGTTCTCACCAAGTAGTTTTAAGTGGCTTTGAACTGGTCACCATGAGGTTTGCAGGAAAGAAAACATGAGGGTGGGGGTGAGCGGGGTGTGTAGAAATTAGTCAGGTTTGAGAATTACATGGAAAAAAAAATGGCTTTACCTGGGGTTACTTGCAGATGCAAGCAACTGAAGCAAATACATCAGAAGGCCAATAAGTGCTGGGGGTAGCGGGGTGGGATTGTATTTCCAGAGAAATCATGAGCCTGGCCCAAATAATCCTGTGTCAGTGAAAAACCCACAATTCAGGCTGAAAAAGTTGTCATTGTCCAAGAGGGCAAACTCCCAACACCGATTTTAGATGGGGTCTAGGAAGAAATTAGACAAGGAAGAACTTCCCAACTTCTCAGAGAGTGGAACCGAGGGTAGGATGCATGGTGGGTGCACCTCGTAGTGGATGAGGGTCTTCATTTAAGAGAGCAGATTCAGGGACTTCTCAGGAAACTACCCTCATTGCAAGGCAGGGGGTCCTCCCAATGCCTGCCCAGCAGCATCTCATATGGACTAGTGACTCTTGGGGGTTATGGACTATTACCTATGGCTCCACCATTCCATATTTAGGTTTGGGTGGTGGGGACAGTTTATCTAGACCTGGTGAAGAAGCTGATGTACCTTTCATCTAGAGGTCCTGGATGTAGAACTGGATACGGACACTGGATGGGACTTTCATTTGTCTCCCTTGCGAAGGATAACCGATGCTCTCTGTGTGTGAAAGAAAGGTAGACAGTTATTTGGTTTTCAGAAGGTCAGATGGACTCTTGACTGAGCTGCTTGTTTACAAAAGCCATGCTCTTTTTGTAGTGTGGCATTATCATGGCAATGTAGCTGCTCATTCAGAAACTATGTACCTATCCTAAGCCTCTTTCAACCAGAAGTGTCCACACGAATACCTGTGAGAAGAAGTGATACTGACATGTGTTACTTCCAAGCCAGGGATTTTAAGGACCTCTACTTTCTTCTCTGCCTGCTAGAGACAGAAAATCTGGGGGCTATTCCTAATGGAAGAGCCACAAAATGGAAAGAGACTGAATCCCTGAATAAGTCAGGGTAGGAAAGCCTCCTATGCACTGCCCAAGATCACCTGCATTAGATGGTTATGAAAATACAGTTCTCTTTTGTTAATACCACTGATCTTTGGAGGTTTACTATAATATCATCTAGTCTTTCTCTAAGTAGTGCAATCACTACTCATTGTTCCATTTATTTTGTTTCAGAATGCCTAGCATGGTTTCTTAACCTTGGCACTGTTGACACTTTGGGTCAATTGATTCTTCCTGTTGTGGGCTTCCCTGTGCATTGTAGGATTATTTAGCAGCATTCTTGTTTTTTAACCACAAAATGCCAGCAGCTACTCCCATCCTCCAGTTGTGACAGCTAAAAATGTTTCCAGAAATTGCCAAATGTCACCAAGGAGCAAAACCACCCCTGTTGGGACCTACTGTGTTAGATGAAGTTTGGAATATCTAAATCTATCTTCCATCTCCTTTGACTTTTCTCTTATTATTTGCATTTCATTGTCCTTGGCCAATGCTTTCAGGCAGATTCTGGCTTGATCTTTGGGCTCCATAGATCTCTCCAGCACTACAGACCACCCAGTGGTACAGTCACATCTAGGTAGCACAGGCTGCTCTGTTTCTCTTCACACCAATCCCATTTCAGAGATTGTAGTTTCTGCTGCCCAAACACTAGTGATTGCATTGTGATTTTATTTCTTAATTTTTATATATCATGCTATTTTATGGAGGGCAAGAGGATGAATTTGCTGTGTGTGCTCAGTCCATCATGGAATGGCAAAGCCTGCCCTAATTCTTAGATATTTCTCTATTCTTACACTTAATCTGATGTATTTTAATATGTATCTTTTTGGTGTTTTCTCTGGCTGATCTCTCCCCTAACTTCAAGTTGGTGACTTAATAGCTACTTAATGAATAATGACTCTACAATAACCTAATTTGATGCACTCTTGTAAAACCCCTGTGTATATTCACAGGGAATTGGAATGGATCAGCACTGTGCATGCTAGCAAGTAGCCATTCATTAAATATTTGTTAAAAAACTGAAGAAATTGTCTTAGAGATCAGAGTTCTGAGCACACTCTACAGTTATGTACCTTTCATCCACACGTGATCCCTTCCCGGGCTTTTGTGATTTCTCCTCCAGCTAACATGTTAAGCTTCTGCAATTTATCCTCTCAGCTCTTGTTAGCCCCGTAATATAATCTACAGCACAAATTTTGCCACCGCACTATATTCGAATTTCATATTATTCAAGACAATTTACATATAGTTTATAGTGATCATCCTAAATTGCTCTCTGTATCTGATTTAGCCTTTTAAAATGTAAAACCATCACCAGTTATTTCAAGCTACTGAAAGTGATATTGCCTGGTAATCACCTTCACTTGGGCAAAGACCCACTGCAGTGCTATACATAGAGAAATGGTTTTGGAGATAGAAAATGGAGGTGCTTGATTTGAATTTGTAAGTCTTTTAAACAGTAGGGCCAGTAATGTTAGCAATAGGGCTAGTAGTGCTAGTAATGCTAGCAATGTTAGTATGCAGCCCCAGGACTTCCAGGTCCTTGAAATTTCTTCAATAGGTTTCCAAGGCTAAGAGGTAACATCTGCAAGAATATTTATCTATATATAACTATTTATATTTATATTTGATTAATATGAGTGAGTATGAGATAAATATTTCAGGGACACATCCCTTTATCACTTCCTGCAAATATTCTCTCTAATTTAAATATACAAATATGTTTATAGGACTGGATCTTAACAACAGAGAGCTGCTTCAGTACTGTAATAAATATTTAGTGCATATTATTTTGAAGAAAGTTATATGTATGTATGTGTACATGTGTGCTTGTGTAATCAATACAGAATCAATCTCCCGATTACCACGAACTTGAAGTAACACTTTCTCTTTTTCAATGTTTCATAAATTACAAGTTTTCCTCAAAAATGTTGTATGCATTTATATATATGCACATATACCTAGACCCATAAATTTCTACATGTGTGTGAGCATGCATGCCTGTCTGCACGAGTGTGTGTGCATGTGTGTGTGTGCATGTGTTTTCAGCCAGCCAAAAATATTGGTAGGTGAAAACTGCTGGTCTTTCCCCTCAAGTTGTCACTGTTCTGTCCATCTGGCTTCATAGGTCTTCTCAGTTTGGTTACACCTTACTATCAAGCAACAAAAAACTTATATTTTTGAAGTTATAGCATACATATTTATATTTACACTTTATATTATTCTTCTGACAACTTACAGACATTTTCTAAATAAAAGTTATTTTTATAGCAGGACAGGCAAATAAAAATGAATTATATTAAACTAGTTTGTAACTATGATAAGAAAGGTCTGTTGAAATGAAACTTCAGTAGAATAAGAAAATGATACGTAAATATGATTGGGCGATATGCAGGAAGGCAAAGGCTACAAGGTTATAATGTTAGAACATACAGACACTGTTTGTCATTTTTAGGTTGTCCTTTATTCAAATGTCCACCCATATAACCTGTCCATTACCACTTCTACTCCATCAGTGCAGCTTCCAAAGGCCAGCACCTCTTTGCCTTTCCCTGTGGGCTTTCTCTAATTTCTGCAGCCTGAGTTCGTGCCTGAAATACCAGGGAATTAATGTCCTTAAACGTGACCTTTAACAAAAGCACAGTGAGAACCTGATATGCATTCTTCATCATTTTTACACTTTCAATGAGATAATTCATGGATGCATTTTGACTTTAGCATCCAAGAGCTCTCCAGGGGGTCAAAGACTCTCCTACCTCAATTGTAAAGTACTTGATAGTAAACAGTTATTAACTTATCTTTCCACACTGCCTCATACTTCCACTCCCCTACTAGAATCATCTTTAGAATAAACTACTTGTGCTGGAATCCCTGTTCAGATTCTGCTTTAGGGGTAACTAATCTTGAAGAGTTAGAAGCAGAAGAAGTTATAGGAAGTCATTCTTTGAGTGAAATTCAAGAATCAGACTGCTTGCAAGGAAGATGGCAAAGAGGACCTCATTGTTGGTGTTAAGAAGAAGCTGTAATACACACCAGCTTGCTTGACTATCACAGGTATTAAGAAACTCGATCATGCTGAACTGGGAGGGAATTCACTAGCTTATGTAGAATCTCTAGCATTTAAGACATATGGAGGCACCCCTGCCACCCCCATGAGGTTATCTCCACTGCTGCCAAGGACACTGCAGGCACGAGGGAGGAAGCTGGAGTCCCTGCCACCACCATCACCACAGCTGTTGCTGCTACAAGGTAACCCCACTGTCACTGTGAATACTGTAGCAGCATGGGCTGCCTCTGTAGACACCACAGCCAAGTGGGCAGCTGCTGCAACCACCATTGCTATAGTCACCATCAACACCAGTGCTGCCAGGCAGTCACCATCATTGTGCAAGCAGCCTGCCACTGCTGGAGTCACTACTGCTATGCAGACAATCTGCAAAACCACCTCCACAACCACCACAATTTCAGAGGCAGCCTGCTACCACAGCATCATCCACATCAGCCACTGCTACTGTGCAGGTGGACTGCCAGCCATTCATCTGCATTGACACAAGGAGGGTCGCCAGTTGAGTCCAGGGAAGGAGAGTAAGAGAAAAAGCAACTGCTCTACCAGATGAACAGACATCAATGTAGAGATACTAGAAATACTAAAAGATAAAATAAAAAAAAAAAAAAACATGAGAAAAGATGAGTCCACCAAAGGGATACAATAACTCTCAAGTACAAAACACCACAGAGCAAGAAATGCATGAAATGACTGAAAAGGAATCCTAAACAAAAATCTTAAAGACTTAATGAGATACAAGAAGACACAGACAATAAAATGAACCAATATTATCCAAAATATGGAGTAATAAATTTACAAAAAGAAAATTACTTTAAAAATAATGTAGCACAACTTGGGCCGGCCCGGTG
>NW_007756966.1:4083-6980 GCF_000696425.1 Galeopterus variegatus | reverse complement strand
GCTAAGACCTAACTCAGGCCAGTGAAGTCTAGGCTCTTTGCTCTATGATGTCCTGCAGCTTTCTGTGGGTGTTTCTTTTGTGTTGTATTTTCTCCCAGGTTTCTCATGGCTAAGGTAGGATCTGCCATGCAGCCTAACCTGGCCCTTTATGAAATGCCATAAGTGGAAAATAAAAAATTCATTTGGGGCCAGACTGGATAGTAGCACATGAACTTGGCTTTCCTGTTGGCTTCTGAGAGCTTAGGAACAAGGTTTAATCTATTTTACTGTCTTCTTTTCACTACCTGCTCATGCCCCAATGACATGTATCAGGCAGCCCAACCAGGAAAGCCCTCCTATCACCATAGCAAGGATAACAGAGACAAATAGTTAATACTCATATTTAATCATGTTTTTTTGTCAGAGTCCTTTAATAATAATCATACTAGTAGTAATAATAGTCATGATGCAAACTATGAAGATTAACCCTGTGGAACTCAAACTCTGTTTTGTTTGCATTATCATTTACCCTTCCAGTGAAGAGAGCGCCATTGTCCCCAGTGTGCAGATGAGGAAATTGAGGCCTGCAGTGGTCATTTAATCACTGGGGCTAGTGTCAGTAGAATGTGGCAAGGCTGTAGCTTTCATCTCTCTCTGTTTACCACCCAGCTCTTAGCCACTTTGCCCTCTTGGACCACATGGCTGCTGCATGGGCAGCCCAGTTTTTCAGGTGGCACACATTCCTTGCCACATATAAATCTCACTGAGACCTCAGGGCCTCACTGGAACTGCCTTTGCTCTGTGGAGTCTTTTCTACTGCCCCAGCACTGAAGGATGCCTCTGAACAACACAAGCAGGAGCTTCTTTGCTATAAACATTGCTGACTATATGCTTACATCTGGCTCCTTTTTCTTGCCATTGCTGAGACCCCACTAATATTGTTGCCCAAATCTCCTACCACCTGGCCCCTTACATCACTCTTTTATGCTTATTCCCTTCTCTTTTGAAAATACTCTATGCTCTGCAAGTTGATGCTCAGGAACTACTTGCTACTCACTAGCCATATGAAGGGCTAAGTTAAGCTGGGCACTACTTCTATGGAACCCATGAGTACTTACCTGGTGACACCAGGATCACGTTTCTGAGAGTTAAGAACTTGGACTTTAGGATACAGCCGTCAAGTTGGTGCTGGTGACACCAGGGGGCTAGCAGCATCCTGCTGTGTCAGCATCTGAAGGTAGAATCTCTGATTTTTGGAGCCGAAGAAATTGGAAGAGATTAGTTTAGTTGACTCTCATTTGATCCATGAAAAAATTGAGATCCAGATTTAAATAACTTTCCCAAGTTTACACAGCAAGTGCACTGCAGCCTTTAGCCGGGTCTTATGTTCCCTGAGGCCAGATTTACTGGCAAGCTTGGCCCTCTAGCCCGATGGCCCTGGATTCAGGCATGCCTAGGCCAGCATGAGAATAGCCTTACACACACCTTGACCTCGTATTAGATGTATCATTTATCATTGGAGATGAATTTTTGGTTCCACAATTTATGGAACTCAACCCTCCTTCCCAAAGTCTATTTCATCTGCTTCCCTTTTCCACGCCCTCTACCTTAGCCAGAGAGTATTCCCGGTTTTCATGGTGTAGTCCCTCTGCTCATATTGCTTTCGGCACCTAGAGAATCTTCCACCATCATCTCCAAATGCCCATGTTTCCACTGGCCTCTGAGGATTCAACTTAGAACTACCTTGACCATGACATTCCTCCTAGATTGATGGTTTTTGAAAACTCTTTAAAGCATACATCTCTTTTGTCAAGCAAAATATTTAATGGAATCCCAATACATAGTTCACAACCAACTCTTGTTTAAGCAGGGGTTAGGGGACTCAGAATCCTGCACATGTACCTCTGAGGACTTGCTTGGAGCACAGTGGGAATATCTTTGCCCTTGATGGTCAAACTCTCTCCAACTTTTGTACATCTGCAGCACTTGTTCTGGACTCTCTTATGGCCCATTATCACCTTATACCTTTTCTTGTGGATATGCAGCACCTTTTCTACTAGAAAGTAAAGCTCTTTGCACATAGGGTTCTTGTCTGGATTCCCCATGGTTTTAGAACAATATCTTACACAGTGAAGATGCCCAGGAAATACTGTTAATGAATGAATGCGTGTGGCTCCAATCTCTGTAGGCTAGAACATGAAATCCAGCAGCTGAAACAGAAGATCTGTGAGGTTGATGTGGTTCAAAAAGGTCATCATGGGACTCCAGAGGGAAAGACTGCTTCTTCCAGCTTGCCGTCCAGTGCTGAAAAATCTCACCTGGTCCCTCTGATGGATGCCAGGTACTCAACATTAAACTGATGCCATGCTTTCATTTGAAATGATTTAATGATGTGCTTTACCTGCATTGATCAGTTTGTATACGGAAGGATCTATCAAAGGCAACAGGTAATATATACGTTTAAAATGTGCTTTGTCTTCATCAGCTGCTGCCCAGCCAGTGGAAGGGTGAGGGATCATTGGAAGGAAATCAAGGACCTGAGAAGTGGTCAGCCAAATCCAGGGGATCTTGGTGCACATAGTTTGTGTGAGAAGGTAGAATTAGAAGGTGTAGGGAAACCAGCTCATCCAGAATGAAGTGATGCAAGGCCAGGTTGAAAAGGACAAAGACGTAGAATTAATTGAATTATACCAAGAAGAAGGACTTGTGCTAACTGTTAATTTATATGTCATTGCTTACAAATTGATGATTGTTACAAAAACTGTACTAGTATATTCAGAATGATCATGAATATACTATACTCCCACAGTTACTATAGTAAAATGATTTTCAACTTAGGAAACCTTGTGAATTGCTCTCTGGCTTAGGGCTTTCAGATAAGTCAACTTAATCATTCTTTGCCTATAAGAAAAAAAAAA
>NW_007756966.1:0-575 GCF_000696425.1 Galeopterus variegatus | reverse complement strand
AGAAGAGAGAAGACACAAATAACAAAAATTAGAAATGAAAATGGTGATATTACAACTGATAACTTCAGAAATATAAGGAATCATTAGAGATTACAATAAACAACTATACGCCAACAAATTTGAAAATCTGGAGAAAATGGATAAATTTGGGGGCACACACAAACTACCAAGGCTGAGCCAAAGAGAAAGAAAATCGGATAGACCAATAACAAAGAGATTGAAGCTGTTATCAGCAATTTCCCAACAAAGAAAAGCCCAGGCCCAGGTGGCTTCTAAAGAAGAATTAATACCAATTCTCTACAAACTATTCCAAAAAATTGAAACAGAGGCCACTTTCACAAACTCATTCTATGAGGCAAACACCATCCTGATACCAAAACCAGACAAAGATACAACAAAAAAACACTACAGGCCAATAGGTTTGATGAGTATAGATGCAAAAGTCCTCAATAAAATACTAGCTATTAGGATCCAGCAACACATGCATAAAATTATACACCATGGTCAAGTGGGTTTCATCCCAGGGATGCAAGGTTGGTTCAACATACACAAATCAATAAATGCGATACACCACA